>NW_007735427.1:33824-35385 GCF_000696425.1 Galeopterus variegatus | reverse complement strand
GTCTGGTGGCCTGGTCCTTGGCGACGTCAGGGAGGCCGGTCCCACCCAGCTCCTGCAGCGGGTGGGCCCGGGCTCCACCCTGTGGGCATGAGTCCTTGTGCCTTACGGTTAACCCATGGTTAGAAACAAACAAACCCCCTCAGCACTGTATCACAGAGCAGCAGTGTCGCGCCCTCCATTCTTTCCAAGCTGTCACTTGAGGCTGTGCGACCGTGTGCTCAGCAGATTATGCCTCAGTTGCATGGAGTCTTTCACTCACTGACTATTTTATTCATCGATTCCGAGTCAAAAAATAGGTTATGGACAAAATGCTTTTGCATAGATTATCTTACTCATTGTCACAAAACCCCATGAGAAAGGTGGAATTGGAGTTTTTCATCCCTATTTTACAGCTAAGAAAACTCAGACCCAAATGACATTTCCAACGGCGACACTCCCTGCTATTCCAGGAACACAGCATGACACACACTGCAAACCACAGCCGTGCAGCACGCAGAAGAGGGAGAGACTCTCAGTAAAAACAGAACCGAAACCAGCCTCGTTTCTTCCGGTGCAAACTGCTCGCTGGCCTGGTGCGCAGTGAACGTTTCCAGCGCTGCTCGAGGGAAGGCCTTTGTGGGGTTATGCCAGGGGGAGATCTGCTTCCCCCCTCATTCTTTGAGTCTTGGCTCCTGATGCCCCACGTGCCCTGGAGCAGGAGCCCTGAGGGCCAAACATGCCGCTGCTCTCAGGCCACAGGCAGGGCACCGTCCTGGCCGAGACGCTGATGGGGGTACAGAGAGAAGCCCCCTCGGCGGGGCAGTCCGCCCACCCCCATGTCCTCGAGCCCAGGTGCAGGTTCCACGTGGGGCTCCCGCCGCCCTCCCGTGTGGTCACAGCTGTGCCTCTCACTCTCCTGCCTCAGCCTGCAGCCTGTCCTGGCACATGTGTGGCACAGTGATGCTGGGAAAAGACCCGGACACCTGGGCAAAGCATGTAGACCGTGCTGATGCCTGGAAAGCAGGAAGCAAGTGAAAACAGCCAGTACCGCCACTGTGCCAGCCACGTGCAACACTCCAAGTGCCTGGAGCCCGGCGAGGAGCTACCGACCTGGTCCCCGTCCACCCCTGCGGGGGCTGCTGTCGCAGAGGTGGGACAGGGGGTTCATGGCTGCACCAAGTACCTTTCTGGAGCCTCCTCCACCCCCGCGTGCCCAGGCCAGGTGGAGCATGCTGGGGAGGCCCAGAAGGTGTGTTTGGAACAGACATTAGGGGTCTGGAAGGGCTGGAGTTTTCTGGGCCTCCTGTCCTGGGTCCTGGGTCTCTGTTCTTTGCTGGTCTGAGCAGTAAGCATGACCTTGGAATGCCTGGGTCTTCACCTGCCCTGCCATTATTTTGCAGTGCAATTGAGGCCAGGTCCACCCTCCCTTCCTCAGGTGGTTTCCTCTTCTTAAAATTAGAGTTTGGAACTGTGGTTCTTCAAGGGGAGAGGCTGAAACCATGGAGGTAGGGCTGGGTGCTAGGCCCTATCTCCTTTTTCCAGGATACCTGCTCCCCCGACTTTTTTTTTTTTTTTTTTTTTT
>NW_007735427.1:30938-32917 GCF_000696425.1 Galeopterus variegatus | reverse complement strand
TTTTTTTTTTTTTTTTTGACATATTGATGGATTCCACAGCCAAAACCCTCTGAGGGGGTTTCCCAGCCCGAGCCCATCTCGTGCGCCATTCTGAGCCTCTGTTCCTAGGGAACTACGGCCAGAAAACTCTTAGCATAGAACATTTTGGTTAGAAGACCTGGACCGCAAAACAGGAAGAGAATGCATCCAGCATCCAGCCCAAAGAGGAGGCTCAGGATGCTGGTGATTCACAGCTCTTCCAGCAAAACCCAGAAAGAGCCAGAGCTGCCACCAGCAGACAAAGTCAGCACGCGCTTCTGTCACACACACGGCTCAGCGAGGGTCACCGTCACTGCGACGCCCGAGGTGCCCTTGAAGTCTCCATCTCCTTCTCCTCCTCTGATACCAGGTCTCGGGATTTCACAGTCATTCTTCTAAATGCCTTTTGATTTCATTATCGCCCAAGGAGACGGACCTAATTATGCCACGTTGCAACTGGAAACATATCTGAGACTCCTAGAAACACATCCGGACTCCTCATTTCGGAGATGTTGGACTTCCTGGAATAATGCTTGAATCTCACCTTTTCTCTTGTGGATCTCTTTGCCTTTTTGTTCTGCTGCATAAGATTTCCTCCGTTTTCTCTTCCAAAACTGCTGCTAAACTTTTCTTTCTAGAAATTCTATTCTCAGTTCACAAGAGTTCTAGTTACACTCTCGGTGCCGTTGCCCTTTGGAATAGCTCCCTGCGTTTCACAGACGTGGCATCGCCTCTGGTGACGTGGTGGTGCTTTCGAAGTTTCCTTCCACCTTCCCTCCGTGCTGCTTTTCCTGTGGTTTGCTCTGGCCTGTCTGTCCTCGGGTTCTCCGGTCTCCTGCCTGGAGGGCGAGGCCGGGCTCTTAGGTCTGGAGCTGGGGGTGGGGGCCTGCAGAGTCGCCCTAAGCCCTCCTTCCCCCTGTGAGGTCCAGAGCTTCCTGGCCGTCCGTCTGTCCTCAGTGAGGGGGGAGGGGCGGTCACCGGCTCTGTGGGCTGGGGGGGCCTCCCCACACCTTCCGTGGACCTTCAGCAGTGCTGCAGCTTCAGCCTCCTCCTGTACCTTGGGATTAGGGTTTTGTCACCAGCAAGTCCCCAGTGCTACGGGACCAGCCTGCTCTTGCCGGTTTGCCCTTCCCAGGCCTCTAGATTTCTCCTCCCGTGACTCAGCTAAGCGACCACTCTCTCATTCACTCATCTTCCAAGCCTGCTGACGTCCCCTGTCTGTGACGTCCTCTCCCGCTCCCTTCTCTTGTGCATTTATGCCTTTTTATTTCTTTACTGCCAGTTAGGAGACTATTAGTTTCCTGTGGCTGCTGCAACAAACATCACAAACTGGTGGCTTAAAACAACAGAAATCTATTGTTTCATGGTGCTGGAGGCCAGAAGTCCATGATCAAGGTGTCGGCAGAGCTGGTTACTTCTGGGGACTGTGAGGGAGAATCCACTCCAGGCCTGCTATGGGTCAGAGGTGTCTCCCAGAAGTTCAGGGATTGGACACTTAATCCTCATGCTAACAGTGCCAAGAGCAGGGGAAACCCCATTATGGTATTTAAAGGTGGCCGTTTGGTGGTGATCAGGTTGTGAAGACTGCACTGACATGAATGGATGATCCATGGTGGCCATGGGCACGGTTAGGATGCTCTAAAGGACAGCGGGTAAGAAGCTCAGCTCTGTCTTAGCCCAATGTTCCTTCCATGTGACACCCGCTGTAGAAGGCCCTCACCAGATGTGTCTCTAGACTTTGGACTTCCCAGCCTCCAAAACCGTAAGAAATAATTGAATTTCTTCAGAAATTACCCAGTTTCAGGTCTTCTGTTATAAGCAACAGAAACAGACCAATACCAGCCTCTGCCCAGCTGCTGGTACTGCTGGCAATCCTCGGCGCCCCTTGGCTTGTAGACACCCAGCTCCGGTCTCTGCCTCCGTCCTCCACGGCCTTCTCTCAGTCTTCCTCCGCCTCTCTC
>NW_007735427.1:10755-30661 GCF_000696425.1 Galeopterus variegatus | reverse complement strand
AAATTACCCAGTTTCAGGTCTTCTGTTATAAGCAACAGAAACAGACCAATACCAGCCTCTGTCCAGCTGCTGGTACTGCTGGCAATCCTCGGCGCCCCTTGGCTTGTAGACACCCAGCTCCGGTCTCTGCCTCCGTCCTCCACGGCCTTCTCTCAGTCTTCCTCCGCCTCTCTCCTGTAAGGACAGCTGTCGCTGGATTTAGGAGCCACTCCAAATCCAGGATGATCTCGCCTCGAGATCCTCAACTGCATCTGCAAAGACCCTTTTTACAAATAAGTTTGCATTCACAAGTTCTGGGGACTGAGATGTGGACATATCTTTTGGGGTACACCATTCAGCCCACTACAGAGGGCTTCAGGGGGAAACACTGACAAACATGCATTTTCAATCAGCCATGCCTAAATGTGCGTCCTGCAGTGCAGCAGCGGTGGACAGCGTCCCGCCTTCCCTGCTCCCTGCCACGCTTGACCCCAGACCCCCGGGGGCCCTGACCCAGCCTGGTCATCGTTCCTGGCTAACACATCCAGCAGCCCCTCTGGACCCCCTCCTCTCCTCAGGCTCTCACTCCCACCCCCAGACCCCCTTCCTGTCGGCATTCTGTCCCGTTTCCTAAATCACTGAGTCAGCGGGTGAGAGACCCGCCTTTGGACCGTGTGAAGTGCCTGTGGAGGATGGGCACGTCCACCCAGAGCCCGGACAGGGAGGCAGGCAGAAGGCGGCGTCCAAGTGCCGCCCAGGCAAGGCGCGGAGTCCTGACGCCGTGAGGACAGAACCGGCAGGGCTGAGGTGGATATCGGGGCTCAGTCACCAGGAGTCTGGGGCTTACAGGAGGAGAGTCAAGTCCCCTGGGCTGCCGGCCACCGAGGAGCAAGCGGCGTGGTCAGGAGCACAAAGGGCTGGCTCGAGACAATACCGACCATGACTAAAGACCCTGGAGCCAGGGACATGCCCAGACAGCCGTCTGCTTCCTTCAGGCAAAGGGGACTTCCTAGTGGCTGGGGTCAGAGTGGACCTCTGCGTGCTGGGTTCTGAGATTAGCGCCCACCATCCTTTTGTGCAGAGAGGGGCTGGCACTCAGTCCCACGAGGGTCGTCAGCGCGTCTCGTGCTCTACAGGCCTTCACTTGCCCTGGTGTTGCTCCTGCAGCTCAGGTGGCCCCATCCCGTGTGGGGCATGAGGGCCAAGGGGCTCTTTGTCACACGACCACACTCACTCACCCCAAGCTAAGGGCTCAGTGGGAGACATGGTGAGGACGAAGCATGCCCCCGCCTCCCTTCCTCCCGCCTCTGGGGACTGCTCCGGGAGCCCTCCTCTTGCAGATGGCCCTGGCTCCGGGCCACATGAAGCCTTCGTTCTAGTCTGTGGGCTCATGGTGTGTGGGGCGGATTACCTGGGTCCCGGTGAGCCTTGAAGTCTTCTGCCATAGTAGTGTGTGCACAGAGCTCCTGACTGCGCTGCCTCTCCCATGGACACAACCTTCCTCATGAGCCCCGCAGGGTGGCAGGAGGAGACTAAGCACAGGCTACGCCCCGGGCCCCTCTTCGGACAGCTGGGGACCCACCGGGCCAGCACACACCTCCATCCACACAGCAGACCCTCACTCCGTCCATTCACCTGGAGGCGGCCTCGGCCCAGGGAGGGTTACCCCCTTCCTCTCCTGTGGCGCTCAGGGCTGCCAACATACCCCGCAAAACGTGCCATCCAGAGCACCAGGGCACATGCATTTCCCTCAACCTCTGAGCCTGCTTTGCCTCCTGGTGGCCTCCTGGGCCTCTGGACTCACACCGAGCCTGCTGCAAGCAACTGAGACCTGCACATCCCACCTCCTGATCGTGCCATTGCTTTAAAAAACAAAGAGCAAGACTTTTACATTTAATCTTGTTGGTCTTGGTCAGTGCTCCTGCCCAAGACAACGCTTTTAGACTTGAGTCTTTGATCCCACAGAGGAATCCCCCCACCACCCACCAGCGTGGTCTTACCCTGGATGTGCCGAGGACCCTCTCTCAAGGCTGGTCTCATTGCTAGAGTGTGGGTGCGGGGTCCTGCCACAGGGATGCTCCCATCAGGTCCCCCACCCCACACATCTGCACTCTGTGCCCCTGGCTCTGAGCCTGCCTTCTCCTGGAGGGCTTCGTCAGACTCCCCTTGAACATGCGGTAGGAGGCGAGGTGGGTTTGGGGCAGGCTTTTTCTTTGGAGAGCTCCTGTGGCTCCCAGCACCCTCCTGTTCTAGTGATGCACAGGTCGGGTCATCGCCAGACATGCATCCCGGACACCCCTGCACACCAGCCTGCATGGGTCTGACCTCGGGGCCGTGATTGCCGAAGGTTCAAACTGAGCCCAGGGAGCAGCCGCCAGACCCCAGAGCAGGAGCCGTCATGGGGCAGAATGGGAGCCACAGCCCAAACTCCCGGACCCAATGCTCGATACAGGAGAATGTAAGTGCAGACACACGTGAGTGTGTGTGTACGTATGTACACACACATGTGGTGTTCCAGGAAGCTCAGCCTCTTTCGGCGTCCTCACAGCCCAAACTCCCGGACCCAATGCTCGATACAGGAGAATGTAAGTGCAGACACACGTGAGTATGTGTGTACATATGTACACACACATGTGGTGTTCCAGGAAGCTCAGCCTCTTTCGGCGTCCTCACCTGGGAATGTGGGGGGTGGGGCGGGAGGGGAGTGGAATCCCCCACTCGCGGCTACACATTTCCACGTGACCCATGGTTGGTGACTGGCACTTAGGACTCCCACAGTTGGAGATAAGTCCCCAGGAGACCTAGGAGAGGCCGGCGCTGGGGAAGGAGAGCCTGAGGTCCCAGCAGGTGGGCCCCGAGCTGCCGCCGCTGCAGCCAGGGCTGGAGGAAGAGAGGCTTCCTTCGTGTGTTTGCATCTGTCTGGGTGGGGAATGAGGTCCAGGGTTCAAGAGAGCATCCCTGTCCTGGGATATGATCTTTCCTTGGACTTTGGCCTGGGGGTCACTTCTCTGAAGCCCCCACTGAACTTCATCCCTGACCCCCCCAAGTGGGGCCAGGTGTCCACTTACTTGCATGGGACCCCTCATCCCTGACACCACTGCCTTGGGCTCGGGGGTGGGTGGCTCACACGGCCAGGTCCCCGCAGTGGGGATATGGGGCTGTTACTCAGCAGGCAGACCGAGGAATCAGCTCAGGGGACCGGGAGGAGGAAGAGTGGATTGATGTCACAATCTGGAAATCAGGAAAGAGGCTCCTTCTGGCCCTCCTGTCTGTCAGCTTTATGTTATAAGACTTGGTGTTGCTTCTACTTCAAATCACTTCAGGGACAGGGCAGGGACGGACTCCTCGCTGCTGGGGCCACCCCAGTTCTGTCTTCCCAGAGGAGTTTCTGCAAGGCGTTTAGGTGTGTGCATATGTGTGTACATGTGTGTTGGTCGTGTGCACATGGGTGTGTGGTGTTTCTGCATGTGTAGGGGTGCATGTGTGCTTGTGTGTGTGCGTATGAGCTGTGTGTGTGCATATACATGTTGAGTGTGTGCACACGTGCGTGTATATGGTGTGGGTGTGTGCACACATGAGGTGCATGTGTGGTGTGAATGTGTGTGTATGCACACTCCCGTGTGCTTGTTGTGTGCAGCAGGTGGTGGGGCTTGTGCTCCAGAGACCGGTCCCCCAGACAGGTGCCCAGGTGGTGCCAGCCCCAAGGGAAGCTGCTGTCACATTAAGGTCACCACTACGAGCCAGCCAGGAGATGGAAGCTGAGTCAGGCTGGTGTTTCTGAAGCTCATGCCCTTCCACAGAGTGTGGGAGTGGGGGTGGAAGTGGGGAAAATGGGCTCACAGGCCACAACAGTCTGCCAGAGACCCCTACTCTTGGGACTCCTATCTGGGAGTGGGGAGGGGCCTCTGAGTCCTCTGTTCCACGGGCAGCTCCATCCAGCAGATCCTGATACCAAGTGTCCCCCAGTAGACATGCCTCTGGTGGCTCGGGGTGGTGACCCAGTGACTTGTAGTTCCCAGAGCTGGAAGCCCCCACCTTGAGGACCCCCATCGCCCCGCCCACCGGTGCCAACATGGTAAAGAGGCAGCAGGCAGCGTGTGGGACTCCCTGCCATTCCCGCAGATATGCCCACCTGGCCCAGACCCCAGCTGGATTGTCCTTCCCGGCTGCAGACCGTGGTCCTTGTGGGCTTTCTGCGCAGGGCTCCACCCTTACGTGCTCCTACAGGTGCCCGTGGAGCTCACCATCAACCCGGGAAGGAGAGGCCTGAGCGGCACGTCTGGGAGAGGAGGGACCAGGGCGCAGTGAGAGAGCGTGGGGCCGGGGGCTGAGGCCAGCCTCACCTGCTCTCCACAGCTGGGGCTGTGGACACTCAGCAGCCGAATTAGAGTGGGTACTTCCTGGAAATATTCTGCAATTATATACAGCATAAGATGTCTCGCATCCTTTCTCACCCCCTTTAATGTGAAGCGACGGTCACTTCTGCAACCCGTTCCAAGCTTCTTGGGCCGTTCCTGGAGCCGCGAAGGAGAGACGAGAACAGAGGGACAGACCAGGGCTGGGTGGACGACTTTATTTTTCCTGGGCAGGGGAGCAGGGTACACGGCCACAGTGCAGTCACGTAGCTTGTAAAAATATCTCAATAAATAAAACAAATAAGCAACATATACACTGAAACAGAGAATATTAAAAAAAAAAAGAGGCTAACTGAGCAAACCATGGAGAAAGCTGTGGGAAGGATTCCAGGCCAACTTCAAACGACATGCTGAGGTTTGGGGAGGGAACTCGGGGGTCCTTTTCTGAGAGCCTTGGTCCAGTTTAAACAGAACTGTAGGACAATGCATTTCTGTTTTATTAAAAAATATATACATTAAAAAAAGGCACTTAGAGGGAAATACAAATCCAAAATCCAAATCCTCACATATGTGTTCCTGAATCTAGAGATTTTCAGAAAGAACAACCTCCCTCCTCTCAAAAATAAAACCCAGAAGACAAATCCAAACAGGGACAAGCATGGCAATGACCGTGTCCCCGCAGGCAGGGCCGGGAGTGCCCGTCCCATCTGGGCAGCGCCTCCAGGAGGAGGCTGGAGTCCGGGCTCCTGGGTTCGGTGTCGCCGCTGGCAGCAGCGGTGCGAGGCCTCCTTGAGGTCGTTCAGGTTTCAGAAGTTCTAGACTTGGACGCATCCCGATTCCACGTGCGCCTCATAAACGCGGGACAATCTGGAAGGCAAGGAAGAGGAGGGTGAGCTGTCACCGCAGCACTGGGCGTCCTGTGGCCGTGGCCTCTGGACTGGGCAGGTGGGACAGCGCGGCCGGCACACTGGGAGCTGGCTCTGCCCTGTCAGGCCTCCCCTCTCCTCCCAGCAGAAACCAGGCAGGTGGCAGCTGCCAGGGCCACAGGGGAGCTCCCACGCCGCTGCCCACCCTGCTCTCCATCCACTCTGGACCCGAGGCCCCTCTCGAGGCTTCTCCCAGTGCTCCTCAGGGCACGAGCCTGTGTGACTGGGGAGCCGCTGCCAGGAGGCCTGTGTGGCTGAGGGGTCGTGGGGACGGGGCAGGGGCAGGACACAGAGAAACAACAGCTCGCCACCAGGGGAGGGGACTGTCCAGGGCAGGTGACTTTTTAAAAAACTTGTGCCTTTGAAATAATTATAGATTCACAGGAAGTTGCAAAAGCCTGTGTGGCTGAGGGGTCGTGGGGACGGGGCAGGGGCAGGACACAGAGAAACAACAGCTCACCACCAGGGGAGGGGGCTGTCCAGGGCAGGTGACTTTTTAAAAAACTTGTGCCTTTGAAATAATTATAGATTCACAGGAAGTTGCAAAAAAAAAAAATGAAAGAAAGTAAGTAAAGAGTCCCACGTGCGTTTCCCCAGTTGCCCCAGAGGTACCACCTCGTAAACTACAGCGCAGCACCACACCCGGCACGCGACACGGCTCAGCCAAGGGCTTATTCACACGTCACTCCTGTGTGAGCGCATGTGCTACGTGGGGTGTGTGTGTGGTGTGCGGTGTTCGTGGGTGGGAAGGTTTTGTGTATACGTAGTGTTTGTGAGGGAGGGTGTTTGTGGTGTGGGTGTACAGTGTGCAGTGTGTGTGTGTCTGGTGTTTGTGTGTACATGGGTGTGTGGGAGGTGCTTGTGGAGTGTGTGTGGTATGTGGGGGTGCTTGTGTGTGTGTGGAGTGTGCGTGTGGTGTGTGGTGTTTGTGTGTGTGTGGTGCATGTGCAGAGTGTGTGCATGGTGGGTGCAGTGCTAGGCAATTTCATCATGTGTCAATTCTTGCACACATCACTGTGATTGGAATGCACAACTCTTCCCTCACTGCACGGCCCCCTCGGGCCACACAGCTGGGTTTGAGGAGCACACACGGCCATCCCCATGGACCCTGGGGCCTGTGCTGGGCCCCGTCTGCCATCTTTGCTTTCCTGAGGTCTTGGTGGGGGAACCTTCTTGGTGCAACCAAGGGCCTCCCCCTGCCCACGGCGCCTCCCCAGGCATTCGGGCTAGTGAGGCAATGGCTGGCCAGGAGCTGTTCCGCTGACAAAGGCTGTACACACACACCACACATATGTGCACACACACACACCACATACACCACACCTGCACGCACACCACACACATGTGCACATACCCCACATGCACAAACCCCTCACGCACACACCCACACATGCACCACACACACGTGCACACACCATATGCACCACACGCATGCACCACACGTGTACACACACACCACACACAAGCACCCATACCACACATGCGTGCATACACACCAAATACAGCCCACACACATGCACACACACAGCACACGTGTGCCTGCACCACACACACACGCACATACACGCACACTTAGGTGCACACATGCACACGTGCACACACCAAACGCACACGTGCACACACACGTGCACTGTACTTCGAAGCCACCCACCCTTGCCCCTGCTGCACAGCTGTGGTCTTGGAGTTGAGCTGCTGCCCGGCAGGGGAAGGGTGTGTGGCAGGTGACACAACGGGCAGCTGGCACTCAGGAGAGGGTGGGCAGGGGTGTGCCATCCTGCAGGAGTCACAGACCTGACCCTGCGAGCTGTCCTCCTGAAGCAGACATGCTCTGGCTCGCAGCCAAGGTTCATGGCTGGCACAGACCGCAGTAGTAGCACAGCCATCCCGAGCGGTGGTGCTGTCCTCCTGGACACCCTGCACTGGGTCAGGGACTGTTGGGACCCCTTGGGACTGCTGCCCAAGTCCACAGGTGCGAGCCCCCACCAAAAGAGCCAGCTCACGTGGGGGACCCACAGGAGGCAGGCTGCCGTGGGCAGTCCCAGAGCTCTCGCTGCCCCGGGTGGCGCCAGTGGCACACTGTCACCACACCGCCACCAGGCCCACCCTGCCTGAGAGGAGCTGGGCCACAAAGCCAAGCCCCAGGCAGGGTCTGCAGAGGGCAAGAGGGCGCAGAAGCGGGTGTGATGGGGACGGCCTCACCATGCGAGACGCTGGAGACAGCGCCACGAGTGACCTGCCACTGGTCAAGCGGTCAGGGGAGGTGGCCCAGGTCCTGGGAGCAGGACTCATGGAGCATGTTTGACACGTGATGGCAGACGCCACAGTCCTGTGTGCATCAGCGAGAGAGAGTGTGCTGGTGTGTATCAGTGTGGGAGTGTGCAGGTGTGAGTGTCTGAGAGTGGTGTCCCTGTGAGGGTGCGTCAGTGTGTGTCCGTGTGAGATTGTGTCAGTGTGTGTCCCTGTAAGAGTGTGTCAGTGTGTGTCCCTGTGAGAGTGTGTCAGTGTGTCTGTGTGAGAGCGCGTCAGTGTGTCTGTGTAAGAGCACATCAGTGCGTGTCCTGGTGAGGGTGCATCAGTGTGTGTCCGTGTGAGGGTGCGTCAGTGTGTGTCCCTGTGAGATTGTGTCAGTGTGTGTCCCTGTAAGAGTGTGTCAGTGTGTGTCCCTGTGAGAGTGTCAGTGTGTGTCCATGTGAGAGTGTGTCAGTGTGTCTGTGTGAGAGCGCGTCAGTGTGTGTCCGTGTGAGATTGTGTCAGTGTGTGTCCCTGTAAGAGTGTGTCAGTGTGTGTCCCTGTGAGAGTGTCAGTGTGTGTCCATGTGAGAGTGTGTCAGTGTGTCTGTGTGAGAGCGCGTCAGTGTGTCTGTGTAAGAGCGCGTCAGTGTGTGTCCGTGTGAGAGCGCGTCAGTGTGTGTCTGTGTGAGAGCGCATCAGTGCGTGTCCCGGTGAGGGTGCGTCAGTGTGTGTCCGTGTGAGGGTGCATCAGTGTGTCCTTGTGACGGTGTGTCAGTGTGTGTCCCTGAGAGGGTGCATCAGTGTGTCCTTGTGACGGTGTGTCAGTGTGTGTCCCTGTGAGAGTGCGTCAGTGTGTGTCCGTGTGAGGGCGCGTCAGTGTGTGTCCCTGTGAGGGTGCGTCAGTGTGTGTCCCTGTGAGGGTGCGTAAGTGTGTGGCCGTATGAGTACGCGTCAGTGTGTGCCTGTATGAGGGTGTGTCAGTGTGTGTCTGTGAGGGTGTGTCAGTGTGTGTCCGTGTGAGGGTGCGTCAGTGTGTGTGTCCGTGTGAGGGTGTGTCAGTGTGGGTCCCTGTGAGCGTGTGTGACTGACGCCACCCGGCAGTGTGTGAGAGGGTGTGTGCCCCTCCCCAGTGTGAGCTGCACACTTAATCCCACCGGGCTGTGTCCACAGAGGGCTGGAGAAATCTTTGTGGAGTCGAGACAAGGATCTGAAAAAGCTAAGAGACTTTTCTTAAATCTCGCAGGCATGGAAACACACACACGCACCTCTTTTTTTTCCAAATTCAGAGCACTCCAAATATTTAAGTCTTTTTAAGTGGTCCTGGGCAGAAAGTCAAAGGCTGCTCTCTCAGAGAATGTGGTTGTAATTAGATAATTAATAAGGGGGGAGCCAGAGAAAGCTAAATGGAAGCCTTCCTCAGTGGGAGGAAATAATTACAACAGCTTTTGATATATGAGCTGAACCAACCTTCCAAGGGGAAATACAGTGTCATCCATGAAAAGCCAAAAACGACGGGGCCGCCCCCAGCCAGGGTTTCAGGGCTGGCTTCACATGCCCAGGGGAACCCAGGGCTCAGGCAGAAACGAGCGGCAGGTTCATTAGTCTTCTTGACCGAGAGCCTCCAGGGCTGGCCCCTTGATGTCACCCTGACCCCAGCCATGTCTGCGGACATAGGCGGTGCTCTCTGCAAGAAATGTAAAACATCTGGGGCTCCAGACGGCCTCCTGCACGCAAGGGCCACCTGAAGCTGCACGCATGCGACCTGCATGCAGTGCACTCCCTGCACTGCCTGGCCCAGAAGCGGGATGGCAGGCGGAGCTGCAGAGCAGCGGCCGGACTGAGACGCCATCAGCCGTCTCCCCACACCAGACCAGCGGGCACTAACAAGCAAGCCATGGGTCGCATTCAACTCTACAGCCCCAGGGCCTGACAAAGGGAGTGAGACATCAGCAAAACGTCTCCAGAAAATGAGGGAGGGTGGGCTTAAGGGGGAGGGGTTTTTACAAGGCCATCCACCCTCTTAGCTGTCCTTTGAGTCTTCCTTCCATCCATCCAGCTACCCGCCCACCGGTCATCAGGCCATCGTCCATCCATCCACCCACCCACCTTCCTTCCCTCATTCCATTCATACGTCCAGCCAGCCACCTCTCCATCCTTCCATCAGCCGTATATCCATCCTGACATCCGTCCGTCCTTTCATCCATCACCTGTCTTCCCTTCCTTCCTTCCTTCTCTCCATCCAGCCATCATCCCTCTGTCCATCCTTACATCAGAAAGGGGAGCAGGGTCTGGGACTGGGCCACAAGAGAAGCCAGGAAGGGCGGGTCGGCAGAGCACAGGCTGGTGCGGCGGCCGGGGGCCGGGAGGGCTGCTCGGGAATAGGCTTCCAACATTTGGTGCGACCGTGAAGGTGCCAAGAACGCGAATGGTAGCGGCCAACGCTGGGTGCTTTCTGTGTGCCGGACCCATGATTTACAGACGGGATTCGGCTGAAGACACTCAGAGATCACCTGAAAGAGGTGCTCTCGCGCTCCACACTTTAAACGTGAAGACACCGAGGCTTTGACAGGCAGCAAAATGCTCTGGCCACTGAGCGGAGGAACAAAGAGCTGGAATTAAACCCATGTGCCCAAGCACCAGGGCCTGTTCCAAGTGTGTAAGAACAATTCTGAGACGATTTCCCACGAGCAATTTTTAAATGGAGGATGTAAAACTGTTTTAAATAATGAAACGACTCTGACGATGAGCTCTTCATAACCAGGGCCAGCCTTTAGTTCCCAAAATTAACCTGGGAAAAATAGGCAATTTTTAAAATGCAAACTGTTTATAGGAATAATGATATCTAAATTCATTTTCCTGGGAAGTCTTTTTTTCCGAATGACCCAGGTAAAACAAGTTTTTGAAATTTTATGCACATATTCACCTATATTTAGAAAAAAGCAAGATTTACTAAGGGCTGGGGAAAATTGTGCTATGATCCAATCCCCAGTGTCTCCAACCCCTGGGAACCCAGATTCCGACAGACACTTAAGGTACAGCAGAGGAACTTTTAGGCACTGCAGAACGTCACGGCTTGCAGGACAGCATTTGGGGGCTTGGTTAACTGAGCCCTTCTGCAACACAGCCAAGGTCTGTAGCTTCCCAAGCTCTGGGCTCAGTTACTTTTAGCCCATTTTGGATTCTCAAACTTCTGTATCATGTGAATAAAACCAATCTCTGTTGAGAAACACATCATATTAAGAAATCAACCAGCACACACTTCAGGGTTGAAGACTTTGCCTCAGTTGAAGTAAAACCAGCTTGTAGTCGTATAACTTCGTATAATGTATGCTATACGAAGTTATTACGCAGAATCTGCCATCTGGGGAGACACACAGATAAAAGAAGGACAGTCTGCTTTGAAAGAAAAGGAACAATCGGGACACAAAAAAAAGGACTCTGGGAAATAACAAAAAGTATGGAAGTAGAAATTTTTTTTAAATAATGGAAGTTATGAATAGCAAAATAGACACATTAAAAAAAAAAAAAATAGCTCACAGGAGTGTCCCAGCCTCTGAGCGAAAAGACAAAGCAGGAGGTGGAGCGGACACATCCTCAAAGACACACAGAGGAAAGCGCCCCCGCGTTCAGGGAAGATCGGCGTCTTAGGGTTAAACAGGAATGTGGGTTCTGGGAAGGAAAACCGAAAAGAGGGTCACCGAGCCCTAGTACAAAGAAATCTCTGGGTTCTAACAGTAGAGAAAACCTCTTGCAGCCTTCCACACACCCAAAGAAACAAGAAGCAACCGCACTGGTGGTGGCTTCCCATGTGCTTACCCGACCTGCTGAATGACAATCCCAGGATGTCCAGAATTTTGATGGAAAAGGAAAGGCAGCCCTCAAAGTCCACACACACAGAGTCCCCGGGCCATGTGGGAGAGCGAGAGGGACCTCAAGCAGCCGTGCCTCAGCCAGCACAGCCCTGCCCCGCTGCTGGGGACACTACACGAGACTGTCCTCTGTCTGCGTGAAAAGCAGTAGGGGCTTCTGTGTCTGCAAATGCAACAATGCATAATCTAATAATCCTCCCGCCGCAAAAAAAGGAAAACAGAATGTAAGGGGAAAAGAATAACTGCAAGGAAAATCACCAGAGGCCAAAAGTGAAGCGGAGGCTGGAATGCAGGGGCGTCAACAGGCCCCGGAGCTGCAGGCCACGCCGGGCACATCTGTGAGGCCACCATAGCACCCAGCTTCCGTCTGCCCCGAGTCTCACAATGAGTAGGTGACAGCAGCGAGGTCTGAGGCCAGGCGGTCCAATTCATGAGCTTTTACTCTTAATTCTTATGCTGTCCAATTGACCAAACCCACTCAAGAAAAAGCAGGAACCTGAATGTATCAATAACTCTCAGGTAAATAAACTGGCCAGGTTACCAAAGGTCTATACCTACCCCACGAAGAGTGACAAACCAGATTATTTTACAAGAAAATAAAACTTTCCGTGAACAGATAATCCTGTCTATATTACTTGAACTGTGCCAGGATTTAAAGAAGAAGAACCCTTCCCGTTTTACTTATTTATTCACATTCATTATTTATTCATTTTTAAAGGCTTTATTTTTAAGAGCAGTTTTAGATTCACAACAAAATTGAGAGTAAGGTACAAAGATTTCCCATAGACCTCCTGCCCCCACCCACTCGCAGCCTCCCCATAAAGAAATGATCCAACCCTGACACCTGTCCAAACGGCAATAAGAACCAGAGGCTAGAATGTTGCCACCAATCTAAACACAAGTATTCTGTGTCAATTATAAATTTAAAAATTCTAAACAAAGGGGGAAAGTGCAAAAATCCTAAGTAAGACATTAGCACATCAAGTCAAGTCATGTATTTGAATCAATTCTATGTGACCGAGAAGGGTTTACTCTAGGAGTGCAGAAGAGGTAACATTTGGAAATCTGGTGAAACAAGGCTTCGTGAACACACCTCTCAGCAGACACTGAGCAGTCGGTGTGCAATTCCAGGGCCATTCTTTGCAAGCTCTTAGTGAGACAGGAATCGAGAGGACAGGCCCTAGAGCCAGGCCCTGGGCCAAATCCCAGCTGCTACTTAAGGGTGGCGCAGGCTGGGAGAGTGGCTTAAGCTCTCTGGCTCTCAGTTTCCTCATCTGCAAAAACACCAAATGGGGGCATTAATAGGACCCTCAGAATGGGTGCGGTGAGGGTTAAACGAGCCACATCACGTAAGAGGCTCAGCCTTGCCTGGCTCGTGGTCGATAGTCTCGTCACTACGAGAATGGGAGCCTAGAAGGGTGGGGAGCTGTTTTCTTCACCAGCTGGGCCCCCAGGGTCTAGACCAGTGCCTGGCTCATAGTAGGTGCTCAGTAAATATTTGTTGAACATGGGCTACAACGGAGAGACCAGAGAGAAACCAGCAGGTACTGTCATCCTGGAGAGACACGCCAGGAACAGTGACCACTCTGAACAAGAAGGGCTGCCTCCCACTCCAGTGGGCACCACTGCCCAGCAGGCCGAGGGCAAACTGGACAGACGACAGCTGATGGGTGTCAGTATTGACAGCGAGAGCAGGACTCTGGAGGGCGCCTGGGCACAGACAGCAGCCCCTGCCTTCGGACCCAGATACCCTACACTACAGAGAGGCCAGCCAGGAGGGGGTGCTGGGGACCCGGGAGGAGAGAGGGCCACAGACATGAACACCGGTGCCTTCTCTGGCCCGTGGTCAGAGCACTCACACCCACCCCAAGGCAGAGGCGGGAGAAAGAGCACTGGGCCAGGGCGCCCACCAGGGGAGATGTTCACCATGGGCTCAGGCAGCACGTCCCACCCACGGTGAGCTGTGTCTCAGGACGTGCGGGCGACAGCATGCAGCACACTCCCATGGGGGCCTTACTTTTAGTACCCATCCGACCAGATCCGAGCTCTCCCTGTAACAGCTCCCTGGTTCATGTGCATTCTGAGTTTTTGCTGCTCAGAAGGTGGTCCCCACACTGGCGGCTGCCTCGATGTCCACAGGCTTGTGAGCAGTGCAGACTCTCGGGCCTCGCCTTCAGCTCAGAATCAACAGCTGCACTTGACCAAATCTCCAGCTCTTCCAAGATGCTTCTTGAGCAGGAAGAACTGGCTGAGCATGTCCCGCTTCATCACTCACAGCCTGTGACAACCAGCCCTGCACAGAGAGGTAGACTGAGGATGGAGCGGACAGTGTCACAAGGCTGGTTGGAGACACGCTGGAGCAAGAACCTGGCCGTCTTGCTGCTCCCAGTCCCTGTGGCCGTGCAGTGGTTGCAGTTCTGCCTGAGAGCCCCAGACACAGGTCCCAGGGTCCTCTTGGGACAGCCTCAGGCAAGCCTGCGGGTAGGTGGAACACACAGTGGACATGGCTGTGCTGCCCGCGTGTGGCCTGGTCGGCCACACCCCCACGATCTCTGCCCGCATGGGCAGGCTGTCGGGTGCTGCTGGAGGCCCAGCAGGAGCTGTGAGAAGAGGCCCTCTGCTCTGCCGAGCGGGCTTGCTTTCTCCATCTGGGTAAGGGCTTCGGAGAGACCACTGGGCCACTGAGTGCAGGCTGGCTCTGGGCAGGCTCTGGCCTGCTGCCGGCGGGCTGGGATGGGCAGTGCCAGCCCCACGGCCAGCACAAAGCCCGCCACCCCACCCAGAATCCCCTTCCCCCAGCACACACTGTCTTTGATAAAGCCTTGTCCAGAGACAGGAGGAAATGAAGCATTTTGCTTTCAAGTAGAGAATGTGATGCCTCCTTCCAGACCAGATCCACTCAGGGACTCTAGTGAGGGCAGGGGGAGGTGGAAGGGGCTATAAACAGGGCCAGCCCCCAGCGGGCAGGGGCCACCTGCCACTGAGGAGCCAGGTTTACCTGGGTTGTTGGGAGCCCTCTTCGGGGACAAAGGCAGGGTGTCCTGCCATTCAGGTTCCCTCCCCTCCCAGCAGACCTCTCTGCACCTCTCCCAGCTGCGGGGCCGGCAGCCAGGAGAGGGTGGGAGGACAGAACATGTCACAGGCAAATGACAGAAGCTCCCCCCACCTGCAGCCCATCACAGGGACTGTCTGCAAATCAACTCCTAAAACTGAGGGAGAAGGCAGCGGGGGACACGCAGACCCGACCTCCTGCAGGTCACACTCAGTACCTTACCACTTGATTTTCAGGGGAGGGGTCGGGGATATTGCGACATTTCTACGGGATGATGGCAGGGCCAAGCGGGAAGAGACAAAAGGCAGACCCACTCTCCCTCTGAGGCAAGTGCCTCCCCCTGCACCCACCGGTGTCCCTGCCCTGTAAGGGGCCGTCTGTAAGTGTTCTCTGAACCGAAGCAGTGACTGTTACAGGCAGGACCTTGTGGTCTCTCTTTGTGGGCTCCTGGGCCCTTTTTCAAAGAGTCGCGTGGAGACCACAGCCATCTGATACTCATTAGGCCAGTGGGCGGTGAGGGGGCCACCAGGCTGCCCACGTGCTCTGCAAAACGGGCCAGAGTTACGATCCCAGAGCCTGTGTGTGTGTTGGGGCAGGGGAGGCATTCCCCTCCGGAAAGTCAGGCTTTCCTGGGAATGACTGGGTGGGTGAGATTCCCCCACCCACACCCCAAAGCTCCTGGGACCCTCAGAAGATTGATCGGCGCCTGCTGATTGTGCTGAGAAATGTTCCAGGCACTGCCTGCTCTGGAAAGCTCTATGTGACCTCAACGATTTCCGGAACCAGTGGCTTGGGGACACAGTTAGGTCCAAGCACGATGCCAACATCTCCTGTGCTTTCTGTGCCTCGATGGCACCCTGGCATGCTTTTGGATGCCACACGTGTGGAGGGCTGGTGGGCAGGGTGGAGCTGGGTGAGGACAGTTGTGACCAGTGATCCCGATCCCTGCCCCTCTCCCCCAGCTCTGTGACTCATGCATCTGACCCCAGCCTGCCTGTCGTGCGTGAGAAGGAGCAATCCTGCTGGGAACGAACCTATTTATGATGCCAGGCTCGTCTTCCACGGCTCTCCGGTGGCCTGCAGCGGCTCTCTTGGCCAAGCTCCTCCAGGAGAGTTCATGCCACAGGAGGCAGGGCTGTCTCTCGCTCCCAACTTGGGCTTGGCTTTAGGGACACAGGGACTCAGGCTGTGTTTGGAATGGTCTGTCTGGCAAGGAGAAGTTGGCCTGGGAACAGCCAGGGGAGAGGGCAAGCTTGCCTCTGGTTGACCAAGCTGAGCTCTCCTGCTCTGTGCCCCCAGGGTCACCGCCCTGCAGAGCCTTCCCCACCCCTCCCTGAGGATCCCGAGGCTCTCGAGGCTGGCTCTGCTTGATTCCAGTGGGCTGGGTGTTGTGCCGACCGACTCCTCAGTGTTTACCCACCCAGCTTCCTCTCAGTGAGACCGTCCATTTCTTCATGATGAGTCACGCGAACGCTGCAAAGGACGCTCCCAAGCTTCAGAGATAGCAGGGCCAGCGAGCAGTGAGCAACCCCAGCAAGACCTCTTCCCGGTACCTGTGGCCTCCAGATCCTGGAACTACTGCAACCGGTGACTTATGACTTCTCCAGATGTCACCCAATCCAGCTTCCAAGTCAAACCCACACGTGGGAGCAAGGGAATAGAAGCCACCCTGCGGGACCCTATTTCAGGCTGGTGGTGCTGGGAGTACCTTCGGGACCATCCAGCCAAGTGATGTCATTTCAGAGACACAAGAGCAGGATGGGAGTGGGGTTGGCTCCTCCCAGGTCATCAGGTGGATGCAGAATCACAGGCTAACTCAGGCCTGCCAAGCCCTGGGCTGGAAATCCCATTGGTCATCCACAGTACCTGTCACACGAGTCCAAACCCAGGGGCATTAACGTCATAATGTCCTTATTTTTATTTATTTATTTTTTGGTGGCTGCCCAGTACAGGGATGAGAGCCCTTGACCTTGGGGCATGAATGTCTTTAGACAGAACAAATGAACATCTAAAGAGACAAACTGTCCCAGCAGCCGCAGCAGCATCAGCTAAAGAGAATGGCGGCACGGGGCGGGGGGGGACTCAGGGGGTCTGCTGGACGCAGGCATAATGAGCACACCAGATCCCTGTCCCCAACCAGGCTACACTTCACTTGGGGAGACAAGCCATAGAACAATGTCGCAAGTGTTCTAATAAAAGTATACGCAGGTGTGCAACTATCTTGCTATGGAATATATATTATACTTGTAAGTGACTTCAGCAAAATGTAATACAAAAGGTGGTGTAATTTCCATCATAAAGGTACAGGAAAGGTGAGAGGTAAATTGGGGGGTTTGGGGGAAGCTCCTCACAGAATGCAGGATTGGAGCTGGGTCTTCCAGGATGCCTGGTCTTTGGGACACCCTGAAGGTTAAGTTCACTCAGCAAAGGGTACTCTGGGGACGAGGTCCAGGTGCAGGTTATCAGGGTCGAGGCTGGCACCGTCATCCCCTTGAGGAGAGGAGCAATCGGCTGAGAGATTAAGCGACTTGCTAGGATTTGGACCCAGGCCTCTGGCCTCCAAAGACGGCTCGCTGTCCAGCTCTGTGCCTCCTGTCCAGGACAGAGCTAGAGGACCCGTACATTTAGGGGTGGGGGGGCGTGGTAAGAGGCAAAGTGTGGTAGAGACCAGGGTGGGTGGGTGTCAGGGAGGCAGAGGCTGGAGTGCAGCACCCCCTGCTGGAGGGAGGACCTGGCATCAGAAAGGGGAGCAGGGTCTGGGACTGGGCCACAAGAGAAGCCAGGAAGGGCGGGTCGGCAGAGCACAGGCTGGTGCGGCGGCCGGGGGCCGGGAGGGCTGCTTGGGAATAGGCTTCCAACATTTGGTGCGACCGTGAAGGTGCCAAGAACGCGAATGGTAGCGGCCAACGCTGGGTGCTTTCTGTGCCGGACCCATGATTTACAGACGGGATTCGGCTGAAGACACTCAGAGATCACCTGAAAGAGGTGCTCTCGCGCTCCACACTTTAAACGTGAAGACACCGAGGCTTTGACAGGCAGCAAAATGCTCTGGCCACTGAGCGGAGGAACAAAGAGCTGGAATTAAACCCATGTGCCCAAGCACCAGGGCCTGTTCCAAGTGTGTAAGAACAATTCTGAGACGATTTCCCACGAGCAATTTTTAAATGGAGGATGTAAAACTGTTTTAAATAATGAAACGACTCTGACGATGAGCTCTTCATAACCAGGGCCAGCCTTTAGTTCCCAAAATTAACCTGGGAAAAATAGGCAATTTTTAAAATGCAAACTGTTTATGCAATTTTTAAATGGAGGATGTAAAACTGTTTTAAATAATGAAACGACTCTGACGATGAGCTGTTCATAACCAGGGCCAGCCTTTAGTTCCCAAAATTAACCTGGGAAAAATAGGCAATTTTTAAAATGCAAACTGTTTATAGGAATAATGATATCTAAATTCATTTTCCTGGGAAGTCTTTTTTTCCGAATGACCCAGGTAAAACAAGTTTTTGAAATTTTATGCACATATTCACCTATATTTAGAAAAAAGCAAGATTTACTAAGGGCTGGGGAAAATTGTGCTATGATCCAATCCCCAGTGTCTCCAACCCCTGGGAACCCAGATTCCGACAGACACTTAAGGTACAGCAGAGGAACTTTTAGGCACTGCAGAACGTCACGGCTTGCAGGACAGCATTTGGGGGCTTGGTTAACTGAGCCCTTCTGCAACACAGCCAAGGTCTGTAGCTTCCCAAGCTCTGGGCTCAGTTACTTTTAGCCCATTTTGGATTCTCAAACTTCTGTATCATGTGAATAAAACCAATCTCTGTTGAGAAACACATCATATTAAGAAATCAACCAGCACACACTTCAGGGTTGAAGACTTTGCCTCAGTTGAAGTAAAACCAGCTTGTAGAAGCCAGTAACGGTGATTAAAAATAACATCTCACAGGGAAGAAATAAATTCCATAGGCAGGACAGCGTGAGTGAAGGACACAGGCTGGACAGGCGACTGATTGGCGCTGAGGCTAGGGGAGGACCCATGCCCAGTGGTTGCCTGGCAGCAGCCCACGTGAAGCCAAGACTGCCGGGTCCCAAGGGCAGGTGTGAGTGGGTGCTGGAGGATGGGTTCCAGTCAACACGCCACCATGTAATAAAATAAAACAGAACAGAACGTGCATAGTTAAGGCAAACCTGGGCTGAAGAAGAACAGGTAAATGGTCAGCTACTCCACAAACTCCAGGGGTAAATTGCCACAGTCCTGCCTCTCACGGCGCAGTCGGTACAGCTTGTCCCGCACAGCCCATTCTCCCGTGCTCAGCGCCTCTGACTCGCACAGAAAGACTCCGGGTGAACTCTGAGAACCAGCACGTGGGCCTCGGGGTAGAGCCAGCGAGAGCAGTGGCTCGGTCAGAGGGGACAGTGGGGCCTTCTGCACTCACTATTCCACCTGGAAAGTGTGCAGGCCCCTGTCTCCCCAGCTCCCAACTCCCAGAGCGGGGTTGCTGCCAGCCAGCCGAGGGTGACCTCCAACCTTTGAACTTCCACGTTTTCTTATCTTGGGGCCTCCATGTGCCTTCCACGACCTCGCCCCCGTCCTCCCTGCCAGCTGCGTGCCCCGTCAAACAGCCAAGAGAAGGATGTTTGACTGACTGCTTCTTTCCCCCTCTGGCTCGCCCCCAGCTGAACTCAAACACCTGGGAGCCCGCAGCCCCAGGGACAGCACAGACAGACCAGGAGTCAGGGCTGAACTGCAGGCTGGCACGATGGAGGGGCTGCCTCCCTGTGCTGGTGCCAGCCAAGCCCTGTGTTAACCCCGAGAAAGAGGCAGGTCCTGCCACAGCTACCGGCCAGGACCAGCGATGTCCCCAGCAGGAGCAGTGAGGGGCCAAGGCAGGGGACATTAACTAGTGAATCTGCTGCCTGCTGAGGAAGATTTGCCAGGAGTCCGAGTCCTCCGGGGCACCTAGCTGATCCTAAAAGCTCCCAGATCTGGAAAATGTTAGAGATTTTCTCCAAGAAGGGACGTCTGCCACACTCTGTCAAAGAGCTGCCATTCCCAACATTTCATGCTTGAGACTCAGACTTCTGATGTACGACACACGTCTAACAGGCGTCTTGTGCCTGAAGGCAGTGGAGAGCTGAGGAGGTCAGGGCGGCACGGAATCTAGAAGGATCTGAGAGTGTGAGTGGATGTGTGCACAGATTCTTATCAGCTCACAGACAGCCTGTAAGGCCGCCATCCTGCAGGTGAGAATACACTGTGGCATCTGAGAACTCTAAGATGCAAATGTCTTGGCGCTGCTCGTGATGGTGGTGGGGCTGGGAGGACCCCCTCTAGAGCCTTCTCGGGCTCTGTCTTTGCCTCGACAGTTTAGAGAGCAATCCCCTGGCTGCAGATGACTCCAGGCCTCAAGGGTCAAGTAAAGAGATACAGAAATACGTTCATTATTGCTCAAGTTTTTAGAAACTCCATATTCCTGGATTGAAACCCCAC
>NW_007735427.1:0-10134 GCF_000696425.1 Galeopterus variegatus | reverse complement strand
TATTCTATATTTTCCTAAGCAGTGAATTTTCCAGAACTAGAAAATGACATGAATGAAAAGTGACTGCACATGTACACACATTTCTGGTCACATTTCTGGAAAAAAAAGAACTCCGAGTGGGAAACGATGTCCTGGACTGTGTGGTACACAGAATGTGTTCCCTCTTTTTTCAAGCTTTGTGAAATCAGTGGCCTTAGGTGAGGACCGCTGGAGCAGAGCACTGGAAAACAAACGAGAAAGCTCCCTCACGTCCTCATGGGAGGCGCTGACTTCTGCTTGGCTCTGGAGGGCACCTGCCCTGCCTAGATGAACGTGGTACTCGCTGTGACAGTTCTGCAGAGAGCCGCAGCATCTGTGGGGCTATGGCTCCAAGTGGGTGGATGGGAGGCGCTGACTTCTGCTTGGCTCTGGAGGGCACCTGCCCTGCCTAGATGAACGTGGCACTCGCTGTGACAGTTCTGCAGAGAGCCGCAGCATCTGTGGGGCTATGGCTCCAAGTGGGTGCAGTGCGTGGGTGGCCTGGCCCACCGCAGCCCAGTGGGCTCCAGGCTGCATGACGTCCTCGGTGGTCTCACCTTCCTGGCCACGTGCAGATTCCAACGTGGGCCTTTGCCCAGGACATTCCCTCCACACTAAGGGTAAACCTCCCTCCTCTAGGTTCTCCTTAAGGGCGTCTCCTCTACATACCTTTCCTTGACAACACAGCCTGGGGAGCAGGCTCCCTCGGGCCCGTGCACACTCCCCGGGACCTCTATGAAGGCCCAGGCTGGCTGAGCCGGCCTCCAGCAAGGCAGCTCTTCTCTCCTGCAAGCCTGAAGACCTCGAGGGCAGACTGGTTCTCATGCTAGCCGTGTGTCCCTCGGCAGTCCTCCCACTATAGAACCACCTGGTCGGCAGGTGAGAGAACACCTGGCATGTGGTAGATGCTTACTGGATGTTAAGAAATCTGTAATGAACACACCGAGTTTCAAAAGCAGTCATTCTTGAATGAGGCTGCTGGCAAGTGAGGGGGGGGACACACTCCACGTCACGTGTACTGACTGCACAGGGATTTTAGATGCATAGTCACTGCAGTTTAAATAAATCAAGTAACTATAAAGGTATAAATACAAATAGTGTTTTCTTTTAAATGCAGCCACTCAACAACAGATACATATCTTGTGAGGAGTGTGCGCGGATCTCTGTGCAGACCCAGGAAATGCAGGGTGGACGAGAAGAGCTGGGCTTTTGAGGAGCAGGCAGGCCTGGCATAGTGCCCTTGGCATTTATACATAACTGATATTTATATATTTGGTGCATATATGTACACATACACCATATATACGTAGGTACACCACTTACATGTATATACGAGTACGTATGTATATATCATATACATACACATGTATTACCACATAAACATACACCACTTATAAACACATATGTGCGCGCACACACACTTATTCTCTAACAAGAGTCACCTTTGTCCCAGGTTGGCTCCAGTCATTTACTGAATTCATGGTTTGGGATAGAGATTACTCACTCACATTGTGTGTGATACAGAATGGCTGTGTATACAGAAGTCGGTGTAAATTCAGGGTACCGGATGACAGCCCGGTCAGACCCAGCTTCTCTTCCCAGACTGGCTTCTAAGATCGCCTCCATGACTCTTCTGCTGGATCCAGAACTCCAAGGCTGGCCGCGGGCACAAGAGCCAGGTGAACAAGGACACCCTTGCCCTCTGGAGCCTGTTGCAGCACCGGGAAGTGGACGTGCCCAAGGAGGCCATTGGAATGTTTTCAAAAGAGCATTTATGACCACTCACGTGTCCAAGAACCCCCAGTCTCTCCCTCTCTGGTAGAGTCAGCCTGGGCAGGAATTTCTGGGAGTCATATATGCATATGTGGCATGCACAGCTGTGTATCTTCCCAAATATTCCCATGTATTTTTTTTTCACAGATTGCAACAATATTCCTAAGTTTGGAAGCCAAAAACAACTACTTTTATGTAAAAGATAGCAGATCTAAGATCTAGAGATACTGAAAAAGACCTTGGAGTTATTATCAAGCTGAGTAGCTAACTAGTCTTTAAGTGTTTACTACAATATTTCTGACTAAATCAGGGGCTACTCCTCCTTAAGTGGGAATCATCCTTCCCTTAAATGCGCATTCTTAATGCATTTAATTACCATCTGAACTCCATCTTAACATCCTATAGTAATTTCTTTTGCCAAGACAGACTGCATGAACATGCAAAGTGTTGTCAACATGGACGTTTTTAAGGGAATTCAGCCGTCCCCTTTAAATCCGTGATCCAGAAATCCACCTTCCCTTCCAGGATCTCTCTAATCAAGCTTTGTCAATAAATAGATGTGATACAGATGTTCCATGTCGTTTTAAAGAATTCAGGTTGAACCCACTTTAAAACAAAACACTGCCCTGCAATCAAATAAAAAGGATGGAAGTGAGCAGAGAGGAGGGAGAAAACTCCAATGAAACCTGAAGCAGAGGCAGGACTCTGAAAATAAGCTACAGACTTTGAGCCAAAGACAAGTGTTCAAATAACGCCGAGTGGAAGTGCAAGATGATTAAAGCTTTTCAACAAATGAGTTACTTAAGGAAATCTAATATATAGAGATCCACACTTAGTAAGTAAACCAATGAAGCCATCCATGGTTACACCTTGGGCAAGTGTTATGATTTGTTGAACTCTTCAGCGAAAAGTGCCTTCAGAAACTGAGCTCCCCTATCATGAATTTTAGGTGACTCACTTCATACAATTTTCCCGAAAGCACCCATTTCACAGAGCAAAGTAGACCTAGGCAGGGCTTTCAGGACAGCATGAAAGACAGCAGTGAGCTGGGAGGCTGTTTTCTTTCCAATGTCAGTGCCGCTTCAGTCAGGACAAGTTGGGTTTTGCTGCATCAACAAAAAGCCCCTAAATCTCTGTATCTTAACACAACAGTGGTTTCCTTCTTGTCATCCAGGTTGGCAGGGTCTCTGCTCCACACAGTAACTAAGGGACTCAGGCTGGCAGAGTCTCCACGGTCTTATAGCCATCCCATTTGGAACCCATGGCCTCTTCAAGCATGTGGGGCAGCAGAAGAGAGGATGGGGTGTCACCCACCAGTTCTTCTGTCCCTTAACCCAGAGCACCACCTCCCAGAGTTCGCTGGCTGGACCTAGTCACAGGGCCCGACCTCACGCAGGGGTTCTAAAGAGTGTGAAGCGGACATTAGGTTCTTGGGGTACCACCGAGTCTGCCTCAAGCACCAAAACAAGTGTTTTAAAGAAAGGATTACCTAAAACAGAAAAAGTAATTTATAGATGGCATTTGAGAAACTGTCTGATCATTTAATTATACTAATCTCTGCCAAATGTCAGGATGAGATTCCTGAAAACTCACAGTGTAACAGAACCGTGGCTGGGAATTCCAAGTACTATGGAGAAAGAGGTGCAGGGAGCAAGACATGGAATGAATGCACAAAATAACTTATAAAAAAATTATTAAAGGGCCGGCCCGGTGGCGCACTGCTATAGTGCGCCGCTTGGGAAGCGCGGTGGGACTCCCGCCGAGGGTTCAGATCCCACATACAGACCGGTTCCCGCTCACTGGCTGAGCGAGGCGCGGGGGCACTGATCATTTAATTATACTAATCTCTGCCAAATGTCAGGATGAGATTCCTGAAAACTCACAGTGTAACAGAACCGTGGCTGGGAATTCCAAGTACTATGGAGAAAGAGGTGCAGGGAGCAAGACATGGAATGAATGCACAAAATAACTTATAAAAAAATTATTAAAGGGCCGGCCCGGTGGCGCACTGCTATAGTGCGCCGCTTGGGAAGCGCGGTGGGACTCCCGCCGAGGGTTCAGATCCCACATACAGACCGGTTCCCGCTCACTGGCTGAGCGAGGCGCAGGGGCAACACCGAGGGTTGCGATCCCGTTGCCGGTCCCGGTCTGGTACGGGGGCGACACTGAGGGTTGCGATCCATTGCCGGACACGGAAAAAGACAAAAAAAAAAAAAATTATTAAAATCAGCAACAAGGGCCAAACACTAAGGAAGATGATGTAATGACACTTAGACATCTTAAATTGTAACATGGGGTTGCACTCATTAAGTTACATCCATGTTTTATTGAGAAAATTGGTGGGGTGGAAGAGAGGGCAGATGGGCTGTTTCTGGGCTAGAGGTGCCCCCTCTGAGGATGGGCCACCTTGTTCTCAGGACAAGTGGTGTTGGTGGTTTCGTTGGTACAAAGGCTCCGTCAGGCATCGGTGACTTCAGAAGGCTTGTCATGGTGAAGCAAGGCTTTGGTGAAGGTTCCTCCTCTGCACTTGCAAGAAAACTCCGAGATGCGTGCGTGGATTAGCTTTCACTGAAGTCCTCTTAGCATCTCCGCCTCGGGTTGTTGCAAATTATTCAAGCGAGTTCTTAGACCTTGCTAATGGGTTGACTCCAGGCCAGGTCTCCAAGGGCTGCCGCGACTAAACACCGGTCCCTCTTTCTTGGCTCGCCTTGTAGCTGCACTTCCTCTGCCATGTAAGAAGGTGTGGCAGTGGGAGGGTCATTTGAACTCTCCTCTGGTGGGAAGATTCTCTTGCTATTGGGAATCGGTGCTGAAAACAGCCCCCACTGACCAAACAGGTGACCCTTCCAAAGTCACACCATATCTGACCTTCCCTGTCTACCCCTCTGTCCTCGCTGGGCTCACAGGCATGACCCAGAATCGCCTGTGGGCTGAAAGCACATCATATCGAGTAGGCAGCTTGTAGTCTTGTGCACATCTGCATCCCTGGGGCTCCAGAAAATGGCCCAGAGGTGCACTTTCTTGGGTTTTGGTAAGGTGAGCTGATGGTTGGAAGAGGTCATACCTGTACATTCGTGCTCATCTTGAAAGCGCTAGCAACCCTTATGGTACCTCCTGAGAAGAAATTTGAATTCCTCCTCATACCTCATACTATGGACTAGAAAACCATGAATGAAATTTGTTAGTGAACCAAAAGAATGTGGAAAGAAATCACTTTTTCTCCAATATAATATAACTTGAGTTTCAAGTATTTCAATCATTGAGTTGAAGACATGATTAATATGAAGGAGAGCTGTGCCCTTGGGTATTTACAGCGCTTCAGATGACAACGTCATTTCACCAGCAGCATGGGGCCCTCAGACCTCAGAAGAGGGGCTTGGTATCGTACCACCTGGTAAGATATGGGAACTGCTGTGTTGGTTCTTAGCATAAAGTTCACTGTGCATTTCATGTCTTAGTGAGAAAATCATTAGTAATGTGACTTTTAAGCTAAGGTTACAAATGTACTTTAAAAATGTAAAAGTACCCTGGATCCCTAAGCATTCCAGTAATCTCCCCGTCATCTCTCCAGGGCTTTCCAGAGCATGTATAACGCAGTTTGCAGGATTCCTCAAGATCTCGATGGGGGACCCATACCATCACTCGATATCACCGAACGGAATCGCACCTGCTCTGCTTACACCCACAGGACACCGGCAGGGTGTGAGCACAGACCGAGACATCTCTGTGTGCTACAGGCAGGTGTAGGAGACACCAAGGACAGCAGGTAGCTAGCGAGAAATGGCAGAGCATAAATCGGAATTTCTGGGCTGAGTCTTCCCTCGGTCAAATGTGTACAATAGAGACACAAAAGGTCACGTTTCATTTCCCACCACTTTGCCTAGACTAAATAAAACAGGACGAGTCGGGCAGCACTTAGCAGGGCTTTCACAAGGCACCATTGTGGGCACTGGCAGGGAGAAGGTTGGGAAGAGTGGACCATGGCCCTGAGGAGGGGACCCTGCAGCCCGCAGCCCCTGCCACGGCCCGCCACAGCCCGCGAGTGAGGCAGGACGGGAAGCAGCGTCCCGCTCTGAAGTCCAGACCACAGGGACCCAGAGAGGGAGGTGGCACGGCGTGCCCTGAGAGGCACAAGAAGAAAGTTCCAGTGGACCTGGGCTGACTCTGACTGCTCTGAGCTTCTCGGGGGACGCGTCTTCATGAGTCTTCTGCATCGTGGACGTTCCCCTCTGCAGAGAGGAAGCTCCACCGAGGAGCCCCCGGCCTCCCTCACCCCCTCACCCACCCAGGAGAACTGGAGTGACTGTGGCTGGTGGGTTCGGGAAGAGTAAACCGGTGTGCACAGCTCGGCCCCTGGCATCGTCCTCCAGGAGCAGCAGGCTGGCTGCGGGAGCAGGCGTTTCCTGCCCACCACCCCACCTGTGTGGAAGCCCACTTGGTCCAGCTCTGCCGGCTCTGGGGGAGGATGCTGGACCGCGGGGTGGGCAGCGGCGAACCCTGCACCTGAGCCTTGAGCCGTAATAAAGGTGCTCCAGTAGCCCATGCCTTTGCCTCAGGCCCCGGTTCCCAGGTGGGCACAAAGCTGTCGCTCATTCCCGCCCCCGCCAAGGTAAATACACCCCTGGAGCCCGTCCAAGAATCATATCATGCCTAGAATCTTCTGCTGGGGACTAAACCTGGACCTCTATGGCATGGCCAGGCGGGGGAGAGGGCAGAACCCTACACCAAGAAGAGTAAAACTCCAGTTCTAGAACTCGGCATGGACATAAGTCTCCTTGCAAGGGAAGCTTCTCTGGGGCTCAGCTGACACCGCCCCCGTCTCATCTCTGCCACCTGCTCTCTGACGGACCTTGGCCATGTCTGGGTTCCTGCTAGGTGTTGCTTCTCCAGGTGGACGTGGGGACACCTGACTATGGCCTCGTGGCTCCAGGGCCTGTGACTGTCATCCTCTCAGGGGAGCTCTGAGCGCTGGCACACACATTCACTCTGGCGCAGTGAGTGTCTGACGAATCTGTTGCAAAGAGCTGCTTTGTAGGTGTGAAGGCCCATGTTTTCCCCGGTAGATGTTTAGCGTCGTGAGCATCCCAGTGCCTTCTGTGGGAGGGGCCTGGGTTTACTGGAAAGATTTCTGAAGGGAGGCAGAAGGCTGGAAGGGACTCAGACAGACACCAGGAGAAAGGCCAGTCGCATCTCATGCCGGGGTAAGGACGACGGAAGCCAGAGCCGCTGCTCACGGCCTCCTGGCCTCACCGTGGCTCTTACCGGCCATCAGTTACTGACGTCTTACAGAGGCAAGAGGAGAGAAAGCCACAGTTGTGTGCATCTTACAGCTGGGAAACCAGTGAAAACAGAACCCTTCAGCTTTTCATTCCTGAAAACCTCCTCCCTCTCCACAAGGCACAGAATCAACATGTCCTTGCCCGGGGTCCTCTCAAGCGCCCTTGGAGCCAGCCGGGAATGCACCTTATTCAACTCCCTCAGTGTGCCCGGAGCCCCTCCCTGGCCGGGCTTCTAGAAAATTCTTTTGCTCAAATGCTAAATGTTTTCCCTGATCTGTCTTCAAGATCCAATCCTCTCCCTTCCACTGGAATTGAAGGGTAGGGAGCGCTGAGGCTGGGCGTGGGCCATCTCCGCCTCACTTTGTGGCTCTGGTGTCTTCTGTCCCTTTTCCCTTCACTTTCTGTTTTTTCTCTCCTTATTTTTCCTGTTCAACGTCAAGTGAGCCAGCCCGGCTCCTCAGAGACAAGCAGCTGCAGAAGTGAGTGCGAGTGGATTTTAAATCAGTGGAGAATTTTAAAATGAGTAACGAGGTAAGAGGAGCCCAGCCGGGATACTGCGGGGCTCCGGCCAGCTGCCCCAGCCCCCACGGACCCCGCGCTTCTCTGTGAGGACACGCAGCCCACAGGGGTGACTCCTGTGGTGGAAGAGAGAGTCGACAGCCCAATCCCAGCAATAAAACAAGAGTCACTGAATGCCACAGCTGTCCTCTGAGCATTGCCGGAGTAAATGACAAAGCAGTGCATGGAGGTTCAGAAATGCAAAGGCCTGGCTCTGGTTTCTAGAAGAATTAGCAGAAAAACAGGACCCAGCCAGGGCAGGTGGGGGCGTTCATGTCCATCCTGCCCGAAACTGTAGGGAATGATGTCAGGATCTGTTGTCAAAGCCCGAGGGGCTCAGTCACACCCTGGACCATGGTCTCTCCTGAGGGGCGCACACCTGACCGAGCCCGCCTGTCCCTCGGCCCTGAGCGGCCACACTGCCCCAGCTTCCTGCAAGAGCAGCTCCAGCTCGGGAGGCATCATTTTGTCTTTGACTTTTCAACTGAGTGATCCCTTCCTAGTGCTCCAAACAGGTATACTCCCAGCACGTTCCCCCATCAGAGCAAAATGAGTCTGCAAGTTCAAACAAGTTAGCTCCTTTTGAGGAGTTTTGCTCATGAATTTAAGCATTTTTACAGATCATTCCGTCCTGGTTGCGAGACCAGCACACAGAGGAAAGCTGAGCCGGGGGAGGTGCAGCTGCGGCGGCCAGCGAGAGTCAGACGGAGGCTCCGGCCTGCCACCAGCCGCCCGCCCTGACCAATGTGTGCTACGGAGGGTTGTCTGCTGGGTGGGGCAGGCACCCTGGCATGGCGAAGGACACACGGCTTTTGCATTTCTGTCCAGGCACAGCATAAAAGTGGAAAAAAGCACTGATGTGTTTTCCAGGCTCCACCTCATGCAACGGTCTCGGTTGCCCTGGAGGGCCGTTGAGCAGGTAGGCATGGGGCTGGAAAGTGGCCTGGGACTCCCGTGCTCTCAGGAAGATGGCACAGGCAAGCTTGCCCAAGACAGTGCCCTGGGGCGGGGGGACCTAGGCTGCTCTGCAACAGGAAGGAGAGTCCCCGGAAGGAGGAGGCGAGAGACCCGGGAGCCAGAGAAACCTAGACGCAAACCCTGTGTGCCCCTAAACAGACAGCGCGAAAGAAAGAGAGAGGGAGTGTGTGTGGGAGAGAGACAGAGGCAGGGAGAGAGACAAACGGACAGGAAATGGGCCGATCCCTTCTTCGTGGGCTGCTGTGGCGCCCAGCGGCTCACGGGCGCGAAAGAAAGAAAGAGAGAGGGAGTGTGTGTGGGAGAGAGACAGAGGCAGGGAGAGAGACAGACGGACAGGAAATGGGCCGATCCCTTCTTCGTGGGCTGCTGTGGCGCCCAGCGGCTCACGGGGTGGAAAGCCCGGGCACACGCGGGGTGGAAAGCCCGGGCACAGGCGGGCGTGCCCCTTCTCCTCCCCACAGCCCCAGGGACGCCCTGCGCTCCCACCCAAAGGCCAAGCGGCCCCGCCAGAAAACATGGCCCCATGAGTATTTGTAGATGCAGAACTCCCGCCAGGACTTACACAGGAGCTGGTGGCTAAAGTGAACGGAGCCAGGATGGGGTGGAGAGAGCTCATGCCCAGGACCGTCGGCCCAGCCCCACTCACAGGCAGAGACCCCCACCCTCATGACAGTGTATTTCTCCCAGTAGGCAGCATCCTCCAAACCCAGCTCAAGTAGGAGCCTGCCCCTCTGGAATCCTCCTCGCTGCTGGGGACACAGCTCCCCACGCCTGGGCAGGCTGAGGGCATGCGTGGTTGAATAAACAAGAGATTGAATGATTGAATGAATGAACCAGTGATTGAATGAATGAATGAATGGGCGGATGGGACAGTGAGGAGCAAGCACCAAGATGAGGGAGGAACTAACTCAGCTCTCCAAGACTCCTCCCCCGTGAGTCAACATGAACACACTCACCAGGGCCTGGGGAAGAGCTAAGCCTCACAGAGCTCACCAGTCTTGACAGTGGCCCCCACGGCTCCTTTGACACTAATACTAACATCCCTGATAGGTAACGCCCTAAAACGTTGGAGGCCAGGGCTCTGTCCAGGCCCCTTCTCTGCCCAGGGGGCATTTACTCTACATAAGGAAGAAACTCCCTCCCTGCCTTGAATCATGCCCTGGTGATCGCCCTTCACTCCCAGCCTCTGCCTCTGACGTAGTCTCCCCTGCCATTGGCAGGCCCTCTACATATGACAGCTGCATAAACTATCTCTGCCCGGAACGTTCTCTCCACCTCTGCGTGCCTGGCCAGAGCGGCCTCTAGAAAGCCCTTGCTGACCCCCACCCATACCAGGCTGGCCGGCCCTCCCCTTCTGTGCACAGCTGCTGCCTGATCGGGGCAGGGTCCAGCTAGGCTGTGCATGTCCACAGCCCAGTGGCTGGTGCTTGACTCAGGTCGGCCAGGAGATCCCAGTAACCACCACGGACTTAAGGCTGGGTCTCTGGTGATTTTCAGCACATGCCTTTCTAGATGGGCTTGTTGGAAT
>NW_007735426.1:64908-78314 GCF_000696425.1 Galeopterus variegatus | reverse complement strand
AATGTTCATTGGCAGCTAAATGGGTACGTCCATTGTTGAACATTGATGTACTGAATAATCACACAGAAACAAAGATGAATAAACCACGGCTACGTCCAGTAACGTGGATAAATCTTACAAAAGTAATGGTGGTGAAAAAGGCAAGACAAACAAGAATACATACATATTATCTATAAGCTATGTTGTTAAAGAATGTGTGCACACGTTAAAATAAAGAAAACTAGAACAGTAATAAAATAAATAAATAAAAACATGTTAGACTCTGCAGTCAACTATTAAGGATATGGTCATCATAGAAGCCAGGATGGTGGTTGTCATAGCGGGGAGGGGGAACTAAATGGGAAGGGACGCAGAGACATCTGGGGTCTGGAAATGTGCTACTTATTGGCCTGGTTGGTGAATGCACGGGTAAAACAAGACAATTATTTATTAAGCAGAATATTTGTTTCCGTGCACTTCTCTGGATATGTTTTACACTTCTCAATTTAAAAGATTAAAATAAAAAAGTTAATAAATGGGCTTTACAAGTTTATGGAAAACATATTTTCCTTTGCATTGTCTATAAATGAAAATAAGTCTTTTGTAAAACAGCCACTGTGGACATGATTGTAAAGTCACTAAACTGCTGAATCATTTATCTCATACTTACGTAAAGGACATTGGATAAATTAGACAGATAAGAGAAGTAAAATATCTAAATGTGTTCCCAGCAGAGCTTTTCACTGAGTTACCAGTTAGGAAATACACATCTTTGTGTCCAGGTTAAATAATTATTTGTAGAGGGGAAACATAAAATGGAGAAAATGGTAGTTCACACGGGGAGATTGTGATGGTTTAAAAAAAAAAACATCAAAGTATGATGCTCTTTTTTTCCATAAATATTTTATTCTAAATGAATAAAATGTCCTTTTTTGCACTCTGGTGTGTGTATGTAGGGCAAGAGGGGACTCGTTAGAGTAACGAGGGGCAATGGCATCACTGTTGTTGCAAGTGCAGCCCCTGGAGGCCTTTGTGGCTTTGCCCTGCTCTAGGCAGCTGGAGGCCCTTTCAAGGACAGATTACCCCAGCTATCAGTCAGTTAAAAACTCACTTAGGGGCCGGCCCTGTGGCGCACTGCGATAGTGCGCCGTTTGGGAAGCGTGGCGGCGCTCCCGCCGAGGGTTCGGATCCCACATACAGACCGGTTCCCGCTCACTGGCTGAGCGAGGCACGGGAGCAACACCGAGGGTTGCGATCCCGTTGCCGGTCCCGGTCCGGTACGGGCGCAACACTGAGGGTTGCAATCCGTTGCTGGACATGGAAAAAAAAGACAAAAAAAAAAAACTCACTTAGGATGGATTTCTAGATTTTACATTTATTATTACTGTACATAGCCTCCGCATGCTGGCTCATTACAAAAGAGCTGTGTGTCACGTACATGGTGCAGGGCTTGAGAAATGAGAGCGAGCTGCAGAAATACAACAAACAATTTCACATGGTATCAGCATAAGTAACAGAATGACTCTGAGGAAACGGCAGCGAGGACAGAAGTACCTAGAGTTTATTGCATGCCTAGTGCTGTGCTGGTTGCTTTTACGTGTAATCTTATACCATTCTACCGGCAGGACCTCCTGCAAAGTATGTATAAACCCCAAAGGATGGACTGTGCTGCCTCATTTTATAGATGAGGAAACTGGGATTCAGGGCGGTAATGTAACCTGCCCACTGTAAGTGGCAGAACCAGAGGGAAAGTGTGAATTGCAATAAAAAAACCTAAATTGTGATAATAGACAAGATGTCAAGAAAACGTAGATGCTTCAATTAATATACTTATTAAAATTATATTAGAATATTTTAGCTTACATAAGTAGATATTCAAAATGTAATCTGTTGTGGTCTACCTGATTTAAAGACATATTATATAGTTAAGATAATCAAGATTATGTGGTGCTGGTAGATGGATAAACATCTAGATCAAAGGAGCAAAATACAGAACCCAGAAATAGACCCATACAAATGTGCTCAACTCAGTTTTGAAAAAGGCACAAAGGCAATTCAATGAAGGAAGGATCCCCTTTTCAAAAAGTGGTGCTAGAGCAATCTGACATCACAGGTGGAAAAGAAAAAAAAAAGAAAAAAGAACCTGCACCTGATTTTTACAGCTCGCACAGAAATTAACTTCAAATGGATCGTGCACTTACATGTAAAATGTGAAACTGTGAAATTTTTAGGATGGCTAAAATAAGAAAAGCGACAACACCAAATGCTGGTGAGGACAGACGTAGAAAAGCTGGCTCTCTCATGCTCTGCTGGTGACAAGGGAAAATGATGCCACCCCTCTGGGACACATTGTGACAGTTTCTTAGGAAACTCAACATGCAGTTACTATGTGACCCTGCAATTGCCCTCCTGGACATTTACTCCAGAGCAATGAAGGCTTATGGTTACACAAAAACTGGTACATGGATGTTTACAGCAGCTTTATTCATAATAGCAAAAATCTGCAACCAATGCAAATGTCCTTCTGTGGGTGAATGTGTAAAACTGTGGTACGTCCATACCACGGAATATGACTCAGTAACAAAATGGAATAAACTACTGATGTACACAGCAACCTGATGAGTCTCCAGAGAATTATGCTGAGTGAAAAAAGCCAGTTCCAAAAGGCTGTATTTTATAGGATTCCATTCATGCAGCATTCTTAAAATGACCAAATTATAGAAACAGAGAATGGACAGTTGCTGCCAGGAGTTCAGCAGGGGTTGTGGCTGTAAAGGGCCTTCTCCTTTGGGAAATGACTTATCTTGCCTGTTTGCCATTTTCCTGGCCTTGCTGATTTCTACGATTCATTCTTTGAACATCATGTGTCTTCGATCAAAGGTTCATTTAAGGCTTTGCCTTAGAAAGTCTGATGAGCAGTTTGAGGAAAATCCCTCCTGTTGTCCAAAGGTTCAAGTCAGCCCATGGTCTTCAGAATTAAGGTCTAGTGGGCCAGCCTGGTGGCGCACTGGAGAGTGCGCCGCTTGGGAGTGTGGCGGCGCTCCCGCCGAGGGTTCAGATCCCATGTGGAGACCGGTTCCCGCTCACTGGCTGAGCGAGGTGCGGGTGCAACACCGAGGGTTGCGATCCCGTTACCGGTCAGTAAAAAAGACAAAAAGGAAAAAAAAAAAAGAATTAAGGTCTAGAGCCATGAGCAATGTTTACACTGGAACGTTTTCATGTCTTTCTAATGCAGGAGTTCTGAGGTTTTTTGGTCTTAGGACTTCCTTATACTCCTAAAAGTTATTGAGGACCCTAAAGAGCTTTTGTTTTTTGGGCTACATCTACCCATATTCACTGTATTAGAAACAGAAATGAAGGATTTAAACATATTGATTTATGAATTCACTTAAAAATAACAGTAACAAATCTTTTATATGTGAACACACATATTTTTATCAAGAATAATTATATTTTTCAAAACAAAACATTTCTTGAGAAGAGTAGCATTGCTTTTCATTTTTGTAAATCTCTTTAATGTCTTCCTTTCTGGTTTGTAAACCTCTTTGACAGCCGGGTTCTTATGTCTGCTTCAATCTGTTGTAATATGTTGTTGGGATTGAAGTATGTAAGAAACCTAGAGTCGCAAAGACATGTAGTTAGAAAAGGGAGAACTTTGGGGACCCTTTGAAAGTACCTTGGGCCCCCACTTTGAGAACTACTGGTCTAGTGGATTTCCTCAAAAAAAAAAAAAAAGGAAAAAAAAAAAAAAAAAGAATTAAGGTCTAGAGCCATGAGCAATGTTTACACTGGAACGTTTTCATGTCTTTCTAATGCAGGAGTTCTGAGGTTTTTTGGTCTTAGGACTTCCTTATACTCCTAAAAGTTATTGAGGACCCTAAAGAGCTTTTGTTTTTTGGGCTACATCTACCCATATTCACTGTATTAGAAACAGAAATGAAGGATTTAAACATATTGATTTATGAATTCACTTAAAAATAACAGTAACAAATCTTTTATATGTGAACACACATATTTTTATCAAGAATAATTATATTTTTCAAAACAAAACATTTCTTGAGAAGAGTAGCATTGCTTTTCATTTTTGTAAATCTCTTTAATGTCTTCCTTTCTGGTTTGTAAACCTCTTTGACAGCCGGGTTCTTATGTCTGCTTCAATCTGTTGTAATATGTTGTTGGGATTGAAGTATGTAAGAAACCTAGAGTCGCAAAGACATGTAGTTAGAAAAGGGAGAACTTTGGGGACCCTTTGAAAGTACCTTGGGCCCCCACTTTGAGAACTACTGGTCTAGTGGATTTCCTCAGTTTTAGTTTTTCTTTCCTCAAGGTTGCAGAAGACACACAAAGGTGAAACTTTTTGTTCAATTCTTTGGAAGACTTAGTCTTTTTAAAAAATTTAGGAAACAGTCAAGTGAAAATAGGATAATGAAGGAAAACAGTTTCCAGAAGGCTTTGCGGGGGAGGGGGTGATGTCTGTTTTTTCTTGAAAAGAAGACCCGAGGACAAGGTCTGTTTGCACTCAGAGGCTCCAGCATTTGGCAGGACCGAACAATGCTCCGAAACCAGCCCGGGCCGCCGGGGATGCCCAGGTGATCCCGTCCTGGGAAAACGGGGCGTTGTAAGCAGCTGTGTAAAAGCAGCGTCTATCGGAGCTTTCCTTTTAACGAGATTAGTCTTGCTTTTCCCCTCCTCTTTATTTCACTGTCTGCGGGCCACCTCTTGGCTCTCATGGTAATGTGATTAGCTGGCCTGTGGCCCACACCGAGACCACTGTCACAAAGATCTCTGCTTACTTGAGTGCACCTCTCTCCTGAATGCAACATCTTGTGTTTATAGTCACAGGGGGTATTGTTAACTCTCCGATCCAAATAGAATGGGATATTTACGACACCCTCCCACCTCCCCCACCCCCATAAAAGTTGATTCAGGGAGACATTTAGGGAAGAAATAGACAGAAGACAGATGTGTTGCCTTCCCCAGATGCTGAGGGGCCTCAATTGTTCTGCTTATGTAATGACTTTTTATGGCTCCTTGCAAATGCCGCTTTTGACTTTTAAAAAGGTGCCAAAGTCAAATATAGGTAGTTACTGAGAACATTTAAGTAATCTCACCGGACACTCCAGCTGGCTCAAAATCTTCAATCAGAGGATATAGAATAAGCTTACACCCCTTTCCCATGTCATGGATATAACTGTGGCTTCCTTGTCTTTATATCTAAGACTGTGCATGTACCTACAAAAAGCAGTAGTGTCTTATTTGACAACGAATGTCTTTCCATAAAGCCTTAATGGTTCAATAATTGTTTAAAGGCAATTTATATAATTAGAGCAAGAAGAAAATGAAATTAAAGGAGAATGTGGACCCCCACTTCTTTTAATGCATCCAGTTATCTCTGAAGGAAAAATGTGATTTTAGTGATTTTGATCATTTAGGTTAAGTTGAACAGGAAAATGTTAAAGATAGTGAGAGTTTCCGGTCCATGTGCTCTATTTTTATCGGCTTTTGGCTGCCGCTCTCCCTTTAGGGAGGGTCTGCTCAGACCTTCACTCACTGGATTCGATCCCAACACCCTGCACTTCACAGGAGGGACGTGCAGGAGAGTGCTGGGCGCGCCACAGACTAGCTCACACTATTATTTCTCTCCTCCAGAGCCTGGAGCTGAGAAACAGATCCAGGATTGATAGAAAAATGGCGAGAGAGGACGAAGTATGGGAGCAGATGCTTCCCAAGCACAGAAATCTCTCCCCACCTACAAGGCCCAGTTCAAATGTCTTCTCACCTCTGAACGGTAAAGGTAAATGTTTAACAACCAGCTCCTTGGGGGGAAAATAAGCCCTCATTTGCCGTGTTTGCCACTCCTGTGGTGTCAACAGTCCTTCTATGGCTGATTTCAAGCCACCCCCGTGAGGTCGCTGAGGCTGGCGCTGGGAAGAGACGCGCCTGGTGGGCTCCGGCCTGCAGTGCCCTGGCGCCAGCACCTGCATGTGCTTCTGCTTCTCTCTGCTTAAGTCACAAGTTGGATCCCCACGTGCTGGTCTCTCCAGGAGACTATAAGCATGATCAAGGCAAAGAGAGCGTCCTGTAGTCCTTGCATTGTCTATAGAGCCAGGCACAGTGTCCCAGAATAGAAAGTCCCCCATAATGGTCACCTGGGGGCATCACTGCAGCACGTGCTGGTCTCTCCAGGAGACTATAAGCATGATCAAGGCAAAGAGAGCGTCCTGTAGTCTTTGCATTGTCTATAGAGCCAGGCACAGTGTCCCAGAATAGAAAGTCCCCCATAATGGTCACCTGGGGGCATCACTGCAGTACTTTTATGATTGCAGTTGTTGTTATTGTTACTTAACATTACTGAATTAAAATGTACTCTTATGACAGCTTCACTTGTGTGACTTGATTTGGTGATGACAAACATTGACTGCATTAGAGAGAATTAACATATAAGTTGAAAGAATACAAGAGTCAATATCAGAATTGGGTTCACTCAATGTGTAGAAACTGGGAAAGGCTGCTTATCTTCTCATCCCAGCTCCTCCTGCTCCCTCCACTCTGCAGAGTTCTTCCTCCCTCCCTGACCCCCCTCCTCCCCCCACACTGCCCCCCCTCCACTCTTTATTACTTACATGTATACACAAATATTTGCAAATAACTCCCAGTCATCAAGGTGATAAAATTCTTCTTTATCTCACCTACAATTACCAATGTCATCCTGTTCCAAAAACAAATCTTGTGTGTGTTTCTCTTATCAAGGAGTTAGGGGAATCTAAATATCTTCTCAAATCAAATCTCATAACCCTCCTGGCTTCGAAGTCCCAGAACACCAGACTGATGTGACAGAAGGAGGGTCAGCAGGATCACATTTCTTTCAGTCCCCTGCCAGCCCAGGAAAGTTCTCAGCAGACTGCATGGGAGGTGCCTCCAAGGCTCATCAGGCTGCAGAGGGGACAGTTTAGTGAATCAGAAGCCTGGAGACTTGGGTTATCATCTCAGCTCAACCACAAAACTAGAGGCAATTCCTTTCCCATTTAACATTTCGAAAATGTCCACATTCATATTTATTTATATATCACCTGGGAATAACAACGCATTTTTCTGTGGTTTTATTTGCTAGGTTCAGGTATATGAGGTCGTACTGTAAAACACAAAGTATGGTATATGCTCACATATACACAGGGCATGAGAGCCTTTTATATTAGATATTGTAAGCACACTGATATGAAGTATTGTTTTTCTTTGGACTTCATGCCAGTGATGTCATGGCTGATACAGAACTATAGGTATTTAACCATATTGATCCAAATGTGTAAAACACTTATCATTAGCATCAAAAATATTTATTAAATGTTAAATTTCCATTTTTGTGTGCACTGTGCCCAGTGGTCAGGGTGATTATTTATTTGTCTTTGAAAATAGTGAGAAGTCATGAGAACAGGAGTCATAATCATATATGGTTAAACCTATTACTCATGTCCTAGGAAATGCTCTCAATTCTATATCCTGTAGGTGATATCTAATATCTCCTTAAATTTCTGGATTGAGCAAAAGTTACAGAAATTTCCACTTTCTATTAAAGTGTTTTCCTGTGCTTTTATTAATTTAGGCTATTGTTGTTATAATACATAACTTTATCCTCAGAGATGCAATTTGGCCAAAACATAGATGGGAACATTTAAATACGGATTTTATTTCAAACCTCTTTAGTCATTTGTCTGTGAGTATTTGGGGCATACATTCAGAGGATTGTTCAACACTTAACTTTGGGTTAAGTGTTATTTAGTTGATAACTTGTTGAATGAATGATATTCTAGATTCACAGCTAGTCTCTCCAGAATGTTTCTTTTTTTTTCCTTTTTTTGTCTTTTTTAATAAAAGGTAACGGGATCGAAACCATCGTAAGTGTTATTTAGTTGATAACTTGTTGAATGAATGATATTCTAGATTCACAGCTAGTCTCTCCAGAATGTTTCTTTTTTTTCCTTTTTTTGTCTTTTTTAATAAAAGGTAACGGGATCGAAACCATCGTAAGTGTTATTTAGTTGATAACTTGTTGAATGAATGATATTCTAGATTCACAGCTAGTCTCTCCAGAATGTTTCTTTTTTTTCCTTTTTTTGTCTTTTTTAATAAAAGGTAACGGGATCGAAACCATCGTAAGTGTTATTTAGTTGATAACTTGTTGAATGAATGATATTCTAGATTCACAGCTAGTCTCTCCAGAATGTTTCTTTTTTTTCCTTTTTTTGTCTTTTTTAATAAAAGGTAACGGGATCGAAACCATCGTAAGTGTTATTTAGTTGATAACTTGTTGAATGAATGATATTCTAGATTCACAGCTAGTCTCTCCAGAATGTTTCTTTTTTTTCCTTTTTTTGTCTTTTTTACTGACCGGTAACGGGATCGCAACCCTCGGTGTTGCGCCCGCACCGCGCTCAGCCAGTGAGCGGGAACCGGTCTGTATGTGGGATCCGAACCCTCGGCAGGAGCCCGCCGCACTCCCAAGCGGCGCACTGTAGCAGTGCGCCACCGGGCCGGCCCGCCATCAGAATGTTTCTAATAGACCCATTATTTTAATCAGGACCATATTCTGGGAAAGGGTACGGTGAGGGGTCACCTCTCATCCTCCTCATCTAATAGCTTTAGACGGGACCTTGGACTCCTAGTGTTTAAAATAAACATACCAACTGTGGTCCAACACTAGACACCTCCATATGTTTATAAAGGAGTCTTTGGTTCAAATAACCAGTTTTACATTCTTGGCCAATCGTAGAACCCCGCCTGCACCTGGGCCGGGCTGGGAGAAATTGGAGCAAGGACCGAGGCAACAGCATGTTTCAGATAAAGCACGTTCACACGCCTTGTCTTACTGGGCTCACAGCCTACCCAGAAACGGGGGAGAAGTGGCTGCTGTGTTAGGAGACCCGTCAAACACACATGAGGCAGAGACAGAGCAGACCCCAGGTGGATGACTCAGTGAGCCGCTGGGAGTGTGGCAAATGCAAAACCAGGCACTGTCAGTCCACTGCTCCCTGCACCCTAGTCATGGCAGTCAAACTGAGAGCTAGGTTTACTACAAACAAGGGGACATTTAAAACTCATTAATTAAGCCCAAGAAGAAATGCTTCCTCCTTCAGAAACCAAAATGCATTTTGTGTCAAAAGACTTTTTTAATAAAGCAGTTATGTCAATACAGCATCTTAAATTTTAAATAACACTTAACCCAAAATAGAAAACAATCCTCTGAAGGTATACCCAAAATACAGACAAATGACCAAAGTGGTTGAAATAAAATTCTTATTTAAATATTCCCATCTATATTTTGGCCAGATGTCATCTCTGAGGATAAAGTTATGTATTATAGCAACGATAGCCTATTGGTAGGCACGAAGTAAAGCATCTATTTGAATATGCATAAAATGCTATTAGTACTGAAATTATTCAAACTGTGGGTGACAGTTCTGTTTCAGCCAATGACCTCTACATTCTTACTTCTCTAGGTCCCTTTTGGAAACCAGATTGTTGGCTCTCAAAGTGCCATTTTCTGTGACTTCAAGAAAGGAAACGATGAGTCTGCCTACTTTTTTCAGGCTTCTTAGGTCAAAAAGAATTGGTTGTTTGTTTGTTGCTGTTAGTCGATCTATTCTTAAATAACTTCCATGAATAGAAGGTGTTTGTTTAGATATATTTTCCCTGTATCATATCACAAAGATTTCAGTGTTCAAAACTCCAGGACGGCTTCCAAATGAATAATTTTGCTAAAAAACTTTTTCTCCCACAGCAGAGAGTTCTTCTGAGAAGAGAACGGTTTCAGAGTCTATATCTCCTTACTGGAGTAGCACGCGGTAGGATGCACGAGCTGGGGCAGGTCTGGAACGGTCCCACCTGCAGTCAGGGCAGGAGACAGCACCTGCTCAACTCCAGGACCCCCGTTTGTTTCAACAAAAGAGTGGAGGAGGGAGATTGAGGAAATGTTTTTGTCTTGTTATAGTTTTAAACAAATGGACCCATTTTGAAAGAGATGACAGACCTGTTATCATTAAGAAGCAGATATCATGAGAAAGAAAACCTAAAAATTCCACACTTGACCAATAAAAGGACTAATGCACTTAGTCACACGGAGAAAAACAAAATAACATTTAGTCATTGGATAAAGCCTTACAAAATGTACATCTCATATGTCCGTGTCCTTGGAATTGTCCTTTGATACTGGAATGTGAGTTTTGTGATCCACCTAATAATTAAAGTTTTTGGTTACATTTTTAAGGGAGACAAAATGAAACACTTCTAAAACCAACACCTTGTTTCTTGGGACGTGACCTGGGGCAGATTTTTATGGCTGCACTAGGCTCGTAGTCACTGGCTGGCACTCTCTTCCTAATTCCCAAACTGCTCCTAGAACTTGCTCTTTATGGCAGGGCAGAGCTTCTGGGGCTGCCAGAAGTGCAGACCTGCCCCGGCCTGTCTTGGCTGCAGACAGACTGCACAGCCACAGTGCAGCCCCAGGGGGGCACAGGTGCTGTCCACATCATAAGCCGAGGGAAGCTAGAGTGGGAAAAACAAGGAACAACTAGCCTTTTTTTAACCCATGGCTGCCTTCACTGCCACACACTCAGTGGTTTGCTGGGGCCAGCTCATATGGACTCAAAAGAATCTTCAGGAATCTTCCAAGCCAGTTAGTAAACATGGCTATTATTAATAATTAAATTACATAAAGTTCCAATTAAATACATTATAAAAACAAAGGTAATAATACGCAAAACTCATTACTTCCTATTTTTTTTTTTACCGCATTTTACTATTGTCTATGTTCTTGAAGTTATTAGGCTACCATAGCTATGTGTGGGGACACTATATAGTGATGCATCTTTTCCCAACTCCACCTGATGTCATGTCAGTAGATAGAAATCGGAGAAATCAGCAAACACTCCAAATCAGGGCCGGATTATTTTGTCAATTGCCTAGACTTAACAAAGTGATGAAGAAAATGTAAATAATGCAAATTATTAAGTGCGTCATGTGTCTAGCCATTAAATTGTGAATACCTTAAAAATCGAAAATGCATTCTTTCAGATTTTGAAAGCACCATCTGATTTAGCAAAAGATTCACTCACATCATTGTTAAATGACTGAAGTTTTGACATAGTTGTTTCACTTTTGTCGTACTCAAACAAAAATGACAACATTTATGTTGGAACTACATTTGCTCATCAATTGCTACTGTAGTTTGGCTATGGATTCAAGAGTTCAACAAAAATCAACTGAAAGCATTCTGTGAGAATTGACTGGCTACATGGGACTTACAATCAAGGATATTATATGCTTTTTATTTGCGAATTGTGTCACACATCTATATCAGTAAAATTTATTTAAAAAATATATTATGTTAAATACACATACACATTTTTACCCCTGAGAGCTGGTTGCTAAATATCTACCAGCACACCACTGTATACACTGCATACCAGCACACCACTGCATGTACTGCATACTAGTGCACCACTGCATGCACTGCATACCAGTGCACCACTGCATACACTGCAATGCAGTGCAATGCAATTCCAGACTCATAGGACAAGTGGCTTGTAAAACTTTTTTGACAGCATCCCACTTTGACAAGCCAGAAACCTGTGCCCTACCTACCTTGATCAGCTTTCATATGGTATAGAAAAAGAGATCCTCACTACATCTGGCTGAATTGTGTACATTTTTGATTTAATGGTAGAGGCATGGATGGTTCAAGAACCCCAGTGTATTTCTGTGTTAAAGTGTAGTCACTGTGTAGTTTAGGCACCACATACTAATCAAACAACCTGCAACATCTAAGCAGTGAAGACGCAATCGTAAAGCATGACCAGCTGGGGACAGCACTGATAACCAAGTGTTCCTCCTCCAAAGTGCAGGAGTCCCAACTACGTGCATATGTTGGCCACACAGCCCAGCCTTGCAGGGCAGCCAGGCTTCTGGGGAGGAACTGAAATCAGACTCTCGGTAACTTCTAGTCCTGTGCTAATTTTAGTGCGTGAATAATAAATTGTACTAACTCTTAATGACTCACTTCTTAAGCCACAAATAATTAGGCATTAGTCATCTATAAAAATGAAAATGTCTCGAACTGTCTGTCATTCACACATGAGACGTGAAGGAGGGACCTGCGTGTTTGCATCCTGCTGGGCAGGAGGTCCTGAGGAATTTCACCACATTGCTGACTCATTGCATGGAAATGCTCCCTTCCTGGCTCAGACTTCACTAAGGCCATTTCCAGTCACCACCAAGTTTTACTTAGACTTTGGAGTTAACGCCATCCTTGTGCTAAGTAAACCCCTTGCTGGTGGTGACTGGCAGTAAGCCTGGCACATTGGTGGAAGCATCAGTTCCTTCAGGGCCTGTGTTCCTGCCAGGGCTGAGTCAATCACAGAACTCCTACAATCAGCTCTGGGCAGGCCTCCCTCCTGCTATACTTCTCCAGGCCAGGAAGGGCTTCCCTGCCACCGGCAGGCAGAGGCCCCACTCTGTCCCAGAAGGGTGGCGCTTGGGCAGGCAGCCATATATCACTCTAAATGAGGGCCAAGCGGCTGGCTGTCTCGGATTTGGAAATTCTGGGTCTGCTTCATCATGTGCTTTAAAGAGCTTATCTTTCTGTTTATTTGTTTCTCCAGATAGCAACGGCACTGGCACAGGGACAGAGCCCACACCCGGAACTGACCCGGCAGCCTCCTCAGCCTGGGTTTAGAGTTGATTTGGGGGTTAAAGGTTACGCTTTCTGAGCAAGGTAGTAAAACATTAATGATGAGTAAAGTTCTTTCTCTCTTGCTCCGTAAGTTAACTGGGTGATCCCATTTGCTTTATAAAGTGAACTGTATTCGCTAAGGGTGATCTGAAATCTGCAGCACAAGTGACCTCCTGACTTCCTCCTGCCGCGGGCTCTGTGCTGGGGGGCGTTACAGCTGGAAATGGCTTGTCAAGCCCTGGGCCCACCTTAGTCAAGTCCCCCCAGTGGGACAAACAGGGCATATCTTGGGAAAACTGCTGAATTACTAAAATGAGAGGAGCCCGTGGACTTCCCAGAGCCTGGAGCGCATTAGCAAATGTGCTTTCTAAGGTGCGCGCACCAGCGCAGTGCAGCAAAAGGGAAAGCTGGGAACTCTGGCTTGCACCGTTGAAGTCTCTGATTCGATTCTGACTCCCAGGTGTCCTGGGACCATGCACCGTGGTGCGCCTCTAGAATGTGACGCGTTTATTCCTTCATCTCCGTCTTCCCCGGGCTTAGCGCAGCTCCTGGCACGGAGTAGCCCACAGGACACATTTGCTGGACAAACAGATCATCTGAACTGCCCTGCACTGTGGCCTGTGGCCCCTGTGCCACTTCCCATGTCACTGGGGAGACGTGGGTGTTTGGTGGCTCACATGAAACCATGAGCCAGCAGGATAAG
>NW_007735426.1:63688-64561 GCF_000696425.1 Galeopterus variegatus | reverse complement strand
TGTCACTGGGGAGACGTGGGTGTTTGGTGGCTCACATGAAACCATGAGCCAGCAGGATAAGCCAGCAGAGCCGAGAGTAAAATGTGGGCCAGGCCAGCACGCCTGGCAGGCAGGCAGCGGCCCAGAGGCCCTGGGGGGCCCAGGGCTGGGACTGGACAGGCAAAGATCAGGTTGTCACCAGGACGGGGCTGGACTGGCATGGAGGAGCAGAAACACATTCCACATTGTCCTAAGGATGTGGGAAAAACTAGTTTAAAAAACTGAACTGAATTCTGTCTTAGCCAACTTCAAGGGCATGTCGAAAGCCATTTGTAGCAGAGTGTCTCCCTGAACCGGGTTTGGAACTGTTCAGGAGCCTGGAAACATCGACACCATGCTGAGGCTCTTATGGTTTCACTGTCTGAGGTCTTGAGGCTGAGCCTTATTAAACACAGCCCAGTCAAGGCCTGTTCTCCCAATACTGTGCAGGCTGCTGAGAAGTGGCCGAATCCATGGAAGCACCCAGTGGATTCTGAGCACTCTCTAGACACAGTGAGAAAAACCCAAATAAGCTGTCACATTTTGGGAAAGTGTTTTTTATAATGAGTGCTGTGCAGAATGCTGTCTGCTGAAGTTTGTATGCAAAAAGGGCATCCGCACATCAACAGTCATTGCAGTTCCAGCTGTTTATAACAATCCTGTACCTCAGGGGATATGAGTTCTTGGAGCACAGGGGATCCGTGCTCAGAATCTGTGCTGCTCAGGCAGCAGCTGCTTTGCTTTGGAATCCACACCCTGTAAGTCTGTCCCTGTGTCTGTGAGACACGCTCTCCGTGGTCTCATGGAATTTGCTTGTGGTGTTGCTGTTTGCAATGTGATAAAAGACTCACGCGA
>NW_007735426.1:48211-63032 GCF_000696425.1 Galeopterus variegatus | reverse complement strand
GTGAGACACGCTCTCCGTGGTCTCATGGAATTTGCTTGTGGTGTTGCTGTTTGCAATGTGATAAAAGACTCACGCGAAATGCCTCACGCTTCTGGGAGAGGCAACACAAATCACTGAAGCATACAAATTGATATTCCATGGCCCCAGGGAATCATTTCTGATGAATTAGGGTTATCCTGGACATGGAGGGTGTGGCCGCATAGCATTTGGCAGCATCAGAGAGCAATCAGACTAATTTCTTATTATGTTCTAACAATATAGAAATCTAAACCACATAACTGAGACAAATAAATTTTTCTGGATCATGATTACCCAATTTGGCCGTTTACTTTAATCAAAGCACAAAATAATGATCAAATTTGGATTTGATTATGTGTCTATAAAGATAACCAAGAAAGCAATGTAACTGTCAGTCAAAGTCTTTTCAGACAATAGCTAGCATTTCAACACGCCAATTACATTTTTATCAGGTAGTTAAGTTAATTACCTGTGGTAAACATGTTAGTGGGACAAGTATAGATTGCTGTAAACATTTGCTGACCTCTTTAAAACGCTGCCTGACCATATGGGAAGAATCAAGGGTACAACAGCATGCAGACGTATTTACACCTGCTAACGTCCAATAAAATCCAATAGAGCATTCACGTTGAAACCTGTGTCTTTCTCCCACCACAAGATGGCTCTGTGTGGTTTCTTCTAGAAGCAAGATGGGCTCCAGGGCACATCGTGTTTGTGAAGCAGTGCAGCCCTGGGCAATGCTGTCATCCAAACTGGACAGGCGGTCTGCAGCAGCGACTTCAGCCTCGCTTCCTCGCTGAGTGAGACCCTCTCCTTTCTACCCCTTCCCCCAAGCACCCAGTGTCCTTGGCTTCCTGCACCCTTGGCAGGGACTTGGCTTGCTTTGTTCATTGCCGTCTTCCCAGTGCTGAGAGCAATGCCTGCAACTGTGCCTGGGATCTCTGGGTCTGCTTCATCACGGGCAGGCAGAGGCCACAGCAGCCATGGGTGTCATTGGAAAACCACATGCGGGATCAGTGTCAATTCCAGGATGCATCAGCCTCCATTTGGGGATTGAGAATATAGGAAAAATAAAACAAAACAAACAAACGAAAAACAACAAGGTGTTTTTCCTATATTCTTACTCAGCAACAATCAACACAGAAGACTTCTGTGATCAAATGTATGGGGATTTCTCCCCACCAGCAAGCAAACAATCAATTTGCAGCAAACACCAACTGGGTATCCCGAGTACTTTTTTTTTTTTTTTTTAATAAATAGAACTACCCTTGCACTAGTTGACTGATGATACTTAAATTTATTCATTCTTTTTTTTTTTAAATAAAATAAATTTTTTTATTTCAAAATATTTTAACATTTACTCATACATATTTGTGGGAGTACAGCTAGTTGTTTCAATACATGCATGTACTGCATAATGATTCACTTGAGGTATATAGCACAGTTTTGTACCCGTTAGTCCACCATTTCTGCTCCTACACCCCCTGCCCTTCCCCCCTTGGCCTTTGGTAACCATTATTCTGCTTCTACTTCTATGAGAACCACTTTTTTTTTTAAAGATTCCACATATGCGTGAGATCGTGCAGTATTTGTCTTTCTGTGCCTGACTTACTTCACTTTAACATGATCGTTTGCAGTTCCATCCATGTTGCTGCAAATGATAGGATTTCATTTCTTTTTGTAGTGAATGGTGTTCCACTGTGTATGTATGCCACGTTTTTTTTCCCCATTCATCCATTGATGAACATTTAGGTTGATTCCATCTTTTGGCTATTGTGAATAGTGTTGTGATGAGTATGGGAGTGCAGTTGTCTTTTTGATAACGTTGATTTCACTTCCTTTGGGAATATTCCCAGTAGTAGGATAGCTGGGCCTGTTGGGTAGATCTATTTTTAGTTCTCTGAGGAAACTCCATACTGTTTTCTACAATGGCTGTAGCAATTTACACTCCCACCAGCAATGGAAGTGTTCCCTTTTCTGTGCATCCTCATGAGTGTTTGTTATTTTCTGTCTTGTGGATGACAACCATTCTAACTAGAGTGAGATGATATCTCATTGTGGATTGAATTTGCATTGCCCTGATGACTAGTGATATTGAGCATTTTTTCACGCTCCTGTTGGCCATTCATATGTCTTCTTTTGAGAAGTGACTGTTCAGGTCCTTCCCATTTTTTGATTTGTTTTTTTTGTTATTGTTGTTTTTGTTTTTTCGTTTTGGGTATTTTTGCTGTTGAGTTGTTTGAATTCCTTATATGTTCTGGATATTAACCCCCTGTCTGATGTATCATTTGCAAACACTTTCTCCTATTCTGTAGATTCTCTCTTCACAATGTTGACAGTGTCCCTTGCTGTACAGAAGCTTTTTAGTTTGATGTAGTCCCATTTATGTATTTTTGCTTTAGCTGCCTGTGTCTTTGTAGTCTCCCTCAAAAAAGTGCTGCCCACTCCCATTTCACATAGTTTCCCCTATGTTTTCTTCTAGTAGTTTCATAGTTTCAGGTCTTAAATTTAGGTCTTTGATCCATTTTGAGTTGATTTTTGTGTATGGTGAGAGGGTTCTAGTTTCAACCTTCTGCATGTGGATATCCAGTTTTCCCAGAATCATTTGCTGAAGAGGGTATCCCTTCCCCAGTGTATGTTTTTGGCACCTTTGTCAAAAATCAGTTGGCTGTAAGTGTGTGGGTTTATTTCAGGTCTCTTTATTTTATTCCATTGATCAATTTGTTTGTTTTTATTCCAGTACCATGCTGTTTTGGTTACTATAGCTTTATAGTATATTTTGAATTCAGGAAGTGTAGTGTCTCCAACTTCGTTCTTTTTGTTAAAGACTTCTTTAGCTATACAGGATCTTTTGTGGTTCCATGCAAATTGTAAGATCTTTTTTTCTATTTCTGTGAAGAATGTCACGGTATTTTGATAGGGATTGAATTAATGTGTAGATTGCTTGGGTAATATGGACATTTTGATGATGTTATTTCTTCCAACCCATGAACATGGGATATCTTTCCATTTATTTGTGTCATCTTCAAATTTTCTCACCTATGTCTTATAGTTTTCATTGTAGAGGTCTTTTACCAACTTGGTTAAATTTACCCTAGGTATTTCATTTTTTAGTAGCTGTTGTGAATGGGATTACTTTCTTGATTTCTTTTTCAGCAATTTTGCTATTGGCATACGGAAGGCTATTGATTTTTGTGCGTTGATTTTGTATCTTGCCACTATACTGAACTCATTCATTAGTTTTAGTGATTTTTTGGTGGAGTCTTTAGGGTTTTTTATGTATAGGATCATGTTATCTGCAAATAGGGATAGTTTGACTTCCCCCTTTCCAATCTGAATGCCTTTTATTGCTTTCTCTTGCCTAATAGCAGTGGCTAGAACTTCCAATACTGTACTGAATAAAAATGGGGAAAGTGGGAACCCTCGTCTTGTTTCAGATCTTAGAGAAAAAGCCTCCAATTTTTGTCCACTTAGTATGATATTAGCTGTGGATTTGTCATATATGGCCTTTATTGTGTTGGGGTACATTCCTTCTATACCTAATTTGTTGAGTGTTATCATGAAGCAGTGTTGGATTTTATCAAATGCTTTTTCTGCATCTATTGATATGATCACATGTTTTTTTTACCTTCATTCTGTTGATGTGGTGTATCACATTTATAGATTTGCATAGGTTGAACCATTCTTGCATCCCTGGGATGAGTCCCACTTGATCATGGTGAATGGCTGGATTCTGTTTGCTAGTATTTTGTTGAGGATCTTTGTGTCTGTGCTCATTAGGGATATTGGTCTGTAGTTTTCTTTTTTGTTGTTGGGTCTTTTCCCAGTTTTGGTAGGAGAGTAATGCTTGCCTCATAGAATGAGTTTGGAAGTATTCTCTCCTCTTCAATTTTTTGGAAGAGTTTGAGAAGAGTTGGTATTAGATGTTCTTTAAATGTTCAGTAGAATTTGGCAGTGAAGCCATCTGGTCTTGGGGTTTTCTTTGTTGGAAGATTTTTTGTTCACTTCTATTCTGACACTATCTACATGAAAATAGTGTCAGATCCCAGAAGTTAAGGGCTCAGTCCCCTAGACTTCCCCCGTGTCAGATGACAGTTGAAAGTCCAGGCCTTTGGAACTTCTGACCAACCAGCTATAAATCAGGGTTCCCACAACACCCTCCTTAGTTCTATTAATTTGCTAGTGTCTCGCAAAACTCAGGGAAACACTTACTTACATTTACCAGTTTATTATAAAAGACATTACAAAGGATACAGGTGAAGAGATACATAGGGTGAGATATAGGGATAGGGGATTGGAGCTTCCATGTCCTCCCCTGGCATGCCACCCTCCAGGGACCTCCATGGGGAAGGAAGCTCTGGAAGCTCTCCTAACCCAGTCCATTGAGGTTTTTATGAAGGTTTCCTTACTTAGGCATGATTGACTAAATCATTGGCCATTGGTGATCAGTTTAACCCTCAACTCTCTCCCTGCCCTGAAGGTTGTGAGGAGGGTCGGAAAGTCTCAACCCTCTAATCCTGCCTTGGCCTTTCCTGTGACCAGACCCCCATCCTGAAGCTCCCTAAGGTCATCCAGACAACAGTCAACTCATTAGCATACAAAAAGACATTCTTCTCACATTAGAGATCCTAAGGATTTTAGGAGTAGTGTTCTAGGAGAAAGGATAAAGACCAAATATGCAAGGATACTTCAAAAAGTTCGTGGAAAAATAGAATTGAAAGATATTACAAATCATTCCATGAACCTTTTGAAGCACACTTGAATATTTTGCAATATACACGTTCTGAAATGCTCCCCCCCCCCATGGAATGGTGGTCAAGCTTAATATAATTTTTTTTTTCCTTTTTGTCTTTTTTCGTGACCGGTAACGGGATCGCAACCCTCAGTGTCGCGCCTGTACCGCGACCGGCAACGGGATCGCAACCCTTGGTGCTGCGCCCGCACTGCACTCAACCAGTGAGTGGACCGGTCTCTATATGGGATCCGAACCCTCGGCAGGAGTGCCACCGCACTCCCAAGTGCCACACTCGACCGAGTGCGCCACCGGGCCAGCCCCTTAATATAATTTTAATATATGACTTTTTCCCTTTGGCTGTGTATATTAAGATAATCCCTTTCTGAACTCCCCAAACCTGTGCAATTCAAAACTTGTTTTCAGTGAGGAACAAGTTAGCCTCCTTTACATTCCTTCACCGACCATTCCTAGGCAGTACCAGCTGCTATCAGTTCTTTTTTTTTTTTAAAGAAGTCTGTGGATTTATCTCACTCTCTCCAGAGTGTTTTCTTTTTCTACCAACCAAAAGCCACCAAAATAGTTTCACTGCATTTGACATTCTGAGTGCTTAACTCACATGTATTGACTTATTTAATTCTCCCTGTGGCATTTTGACTCTGCTGAGTTAGTTACCATCCAACTTTCTGCTTCCCAGCACCCCAAATTTTGTTTCTACAATCTTGTCTCTTATTATTTGGTCTTTCTGGGATAATAGGCTTTTTTTGAAAAAATGTCCTTCCTGTCATTTTATTGGGGTTTCAGAAGGAAGCAGAAGTGAATGCTCACATTCCACCTGCCGTCTTTCATAAGACCAAAGTGGGCTTATGCATGTGGTGTCTCATTTACTCATCATAATAACCCTGTACTCTTATCATCCTCATTTTTCAGATGAGGAAACTGAGGTACAGAATAGTTGAATAAGTTGCCCAAGTCCACACAGTCCAGAAGTGGGGTGGAGTCTTACTCCAGCATTTATCACGTGTTTTCTAAAACATGGGAAATGCTAGACATTGAGAAACTAATCAAAAGTCTGTTTAAGAAGCAGTTAGCACCCTAGGTACACTGCACAGATACATGTACACACACACACATGCACACACACACACACACACACACACATTCTACCAACCACCTCCTCTTCACCCTGTTAGTGAGGGTCATTCCTGCCCTAAACTGTATGAGATGGCTAAATACACAGCACCCAACACTGGACTGATGAGATGACAACAGTCTATTAGAGACATATGCTCACAGTCTGCCACACACCATGCAGGGTCACACAGGGGTTGCACGTGTGAGCAGAGTGAACCATAGGGGTTGTGGGGGACAGGCCTTGTAGTAACAAGAGGGCAGGATGCCCCCTGGTTCCCTCAGGTGGATGTTATTGGTTTGTCTGAACAATTCCATGGGCCAGCAAGGAGGTGAAACCTTTTAGGTTGAGGTCCAGGTAGAGTGCAACTGGTCTGGCTGAGAGGGGAACTAGCCAGGTGGGGAGACTTTCCTGCTTGGGAACCCATGGTAAGGCCCTTAGGGCCTTTTAGATGCTAAGACATGAAGCACATATGGCACATGAAGTTTTAGGTCTTACAATGCACACACACACACACATTCCTCACTGTGAGCAATTTCCCCTTTCCTCTTCCCAGCAGAATCCAGAAGTTATACCCAATGAAGAGCGTAAAGCAGAGGGTCTGTGGGTTGTAGGGCTCTGCTACACTTGAGGGTAGGGGACTAATGAACGAGTCAACTCCCAGTCTCTTCTTCCACAAAACTTCTGGGATTCTAGCAGCTGGAAGCACATCTGCAGAAACCTGGGGAATGTGGCCAGCCCAAGAGGAAAGCCCTAAAAACAAGGAAATGACCCAGTTCTTGGACACCACCCATGTGTACACGGCTTCAGTTGGTTTTCAATTAAATATGAGAAGGCAGCGAAAGACCACCACACAGCTGAGAAGCTCTCTGATGTAAGACAGGGAGCAACGCAAAGAGAAACAGAGGCTGTTTTGGGTCTTACAGTACACACACACACACACACACACACACACAGAGGCAGTGAAGATTTCAAAATTACTATTATCAATATCCTCAAACAAATACAAGATGCCACGTGCATCAAACAAGGACAGGATGCCATAAAAAATAGCCAGAAAGGAAATTGAAAATTTAAAACATAATAGCAGAACTTTGAAAACACAAAAATATTAGAGCACATTTTAAAAACTCAGTAGAAGGGTTAGAAGATAAAGCTGGGAAATCTCTAGAAAACAGAACAAAAAGGAAAACAATTGAAAAATAGGAGTGAAAAGATGAGAACATTAGAGGACTGGAAGGCATCGCCCAAGAAGTAATCCAAGAACACTTCCTGGGACAGCAGGGCGTGGGTTTCCAGCCCACGAGAGCCCACTTTGTGCAAAGCCCAGTGGAGAATAGGCCATGGCAAGGCACGGCAAGGCACGTCGCCGCATGACATTGTGAAATTTCAGAACACTAAGGAGAGGGTGAAGATCCTAAAAGTTTCCACAGCCCTTGAGGAAAAACAGAGTTAACAGAGGCATATATAAAGGATCAAGAATCAAAAGGTCCTCAGGGGCCAGCCCGGTGGCTCACTGCTATAGTGCGCCGCTTGAGAAGCGCGGCGGCGCTCCCACCGAGGGTTCGGATCCCACATACAGACCGGTTCCCGCTCACTGGCTGAGCGAGGTGCGGGGGCAACACCGAGGGTTGCGATCCCGTGGCCGGTCCCGGTCCGGTACAGGTGCGACACTGAGGGTTGCGATCTGTTGCCGGTCACGAAAAAAGACAAAAAGGAAAAAAAAAAAGGTCCTCAGACTTTCCAGCACAGAGCTGGAAGCTAGGAGACAGGGAGGTAGTGCCCTCCACACAGTGAGGACAAAGCATTTCACACGTGGAGGTCTGTACTCGGCCGCACAGTCCATTAAGTATGAGGGTACACAAAAGACATTTCTACATGTACAATGTCCCCCCCCAATTTTGCTCTCTGTGTGCTTTTTTTCAGGAAGCTACAGAGTTCTCCACCAAGAAGAGGAAGACTTGGGATCCAGGGAACAAGAGAGGGGCAAAGGGAACTCCGTGGAAGTAGCAGGTTCTGGGAGCTGCCAGTCCAGACTGGGCCAGGTCAGAAGTGCTCCGGAAGGCAATTCTCCAAGAAGGTGAAACTGATGGAATACCTGATGTGTTTGAGCATATTGAGTGGAGATTCAGATAAGCTGAATTAGTGATAATTACCTAAGATACAAAAGAGCATATAAACAAAAAACCAGGCAATTTTTAACTCCGGGGGAAAAAAAAAAAGATTTTGCAAGAAGGAAAGAGAAATCACAGTTCACCACATAGGTCAGCTGTAATGGCACTGATGTAATCACATGAATATAAATATCGAAGATTGGTCTAACTAAATTTATGGCCGAATTTTGGCAGTTTAATGTGGTTATCACAAAAGTAGACTCTGAAGATAGACTTCCCATGTGCAAATCTGTATCCTCTGCTCACTAGCTGTGTGACGGGGCCATTCACTTAGCCCTTCTGTGCGTCAATTTCCTCATCTGTACAATGGGGATCATAACGCAGCCTATTCCATAGGGCTTGGGGGAGTGCTAAGTGAATTAATACATGTAGAATGCTTAGAGTGGTGCCTGGCATGTAAGTAGTTCTATATAAGGGAGACCTAGTATTGTTATTGTACAACCCTATCAGGAAAATAGAGGGAGAAGGGGGAGCTGGGGGTTTGGGTGTGCTGGGGGAGGTGGTTAATCTTCATATGCCATAGAAGGAAATCAATAGAAAATGCCTAAAACTGAAAAATTAGGAAACAGTGCTATAGGAATGCTATTTAGGAACATACAAAAAAAATCTAAGATGAATGTAAAACGGTTGCTTCTGGAGAACAAGACATTGGAGGGAGTCCAGTGGGGGAAGCAAGGGCATGTTGTTTTTCTTTTTCTTTTTTTTTTTTTGTCTTTTTTTGTGTTCGGCAACGGATCGCAACCCTCAGTGTCGCGCCCACACCGGACCGGGACCGGCAACGGAATCGCAACCCTCGGTGTTGTGCCCACACCTCCCTCAGCCAGTGAGTGGGAACTGGTCCGTATGTGGGATCCAAACCCTCAGCGGGAGCGCTGCCACACTCCCAAGCAGCGCACTGTAGCAGTGCGCCACCGGGCCGGCCCGGGCATGTTGTTTTTCATAACAAGTCTTATAAAATGATTTGACTTATAAAATGACTTGAGTTCCCCAGAAGGAGCCACTGAGATGGGGATTTGTGTGCAAGTTTCTCAAGGGAAACCTGTTAGGGAGGGGGCACAGCTCAGGTGGGACCTGACCCCTCCAGGCAAGGTTGCCAGCTTTGCTGCTCCCTGCAGTGCCTCTGGCTAAGGGCCAGGCCTTGGAGACTCTTGGCTGCTGCCCACAGGTGGCTGGGCTCCTGCCGCCCCAGTGCACAACTCTGGGGCTAGTCAGGAGCCTGGGATAGGACTCAAATGTAAAAGGATCTGAGAGGACCTGAGCAGTGACCTCTAAATACCTACAGGTCTTAAATATATAGTTCAATACTCTCCAGTTTGCATCTCCAGCCAGACTCTTCCAGACTCGTACATTAAACGAAATGGGCAATAAACCCAACTTGTCCAACTGCAGGGGACTCTTGGGGTCTGGGGCCAGAGGGTGCTGATCTATAGAGTGTGCTGAGGTACACCTCTCCAGAAACATTTGCTTTCTTTTCCAGGTTCACAAATACCTATGTACCTTCAAGCTTGAAGTAGAGGAACCATTGCAGGGTGAAGTTCTTTCCTGAGCCCCTGAAGTCATTCTATGCAGACAGCCACTCCTTAATGTTATGAGTGGGCTACACTCAAGAAATTTATCCTAATTATTTATCACCACCTCTCACACACTTTCTTTAAGTAAAAACAATAGTGCTTAAGTAAACTGAATTTGAGTATGATTATAATATTAGAAGGTTACTATTTTTTTCAAATATAAATATAAATATAACCAGTAACAAATGATTCTTTGTTGTTCAAAATAACTTTAAAAGAGAAAAATCGGTTCTTTAATTTTCTCCAGCAGACACTGCCCTGAATTTCTCCCAGGTTTACACACTTTCATTTATTAAGCAAAATAAACTAAACAGAAGTTTGATAAAAAGCTTATGTGTAACAACCATAGTTGAAGCTTTCACAAAGTCTTCCTTCACCAGCCCTGCTGTAAGCAAGTGGCAATCTCCTGCTCTGACATTTGGCTGCCGTTTGAATGTTCGTCCCCTCCAAAGCTCACATGGAAGCTTGATCCCCAATGTGGCAGTGTCGAGAGGTGAGGCCTTTGGGAGGTGACTGGATCATGCAGGCTCTGCCCTCATTGACAGACAAATCCATTCATGGGTTAATGGGTAATGAATGAGTGGGTCATCATGGCAGGGGCACTGGTGGCTTTATGAAGGGAGCAGGTGGGCATGTTGACACATACTCAGCTCTCCACACACTCGCTTCTGCCCCCTGCCATGTGACGCCCTGTGCCACCTTGGGACCCTGGAGAGTCCCCAGCAGGGAGAAGTTCCTCACTAGATGTGCCTCTCGATCTTGGACTTCTCAGCCTCCAAAACTGTATAAATTACCCAGTTTCAGATATTCTAAGTGATGGAAAATGGACTAATTCATGTTTTTAACACATTTTACCATTAAAATGTCACTGGCCACAGTTTCTCAGAAACTTTACCAGACAGTGAGCAGCTTGAAGGCTCTGTGGTACATCCTCCTGAGTGTCACCTTGGGGCTGACACAGAATGTCACACAGAATTCGCAGTAAACATCTGAAAGAAACAACTTCATCTGTTCTATGCAGATTCACCCCCATTATCACTGATACCATAAAGTTTTTCTGTGCAGTCAGTGTGGGAGGAAAGCAACCTGTAAGAAATCCACCTGTTTATGTATAAGATTTATTGTCACAAACTGTCCCACTGGAGAATAGGCTCCCTTCTAGGTGGCAGTGTGCCTCTCCTGGTCCGTCACCCTCTGGGAAGCTGGAGGAGGCCACTAAGCTGGAGATAAGCCATGTTGGGAACAGTCACTAGCTCCGGAACTTCAAACTGTGACAATTAGAACAACTGAAAGATCTAAAATTCCAAACCAGGTTGCTGGCTGCACTTCGTCTCAGCTGTCGTCCTAAGCGCTGCTTTTGAAAATTCCTTTTCTACTCGCCTCAGGAGCAGGGATCTTTAACCCAGAGTCTGAAGTCCATGATGCTGTGATCCCGTGTGCAAGACCTTTTGCTGACACACGTGGGAATTTTTTGGGGAGAGGACCCTGGGGATTGATGGCCCTGTGGTAGCGATGTACAGTGAGTGTGACAAAGGAAGAGCTTTGGTGTGTGACAGAGTGGGTTTTTTTTTTTTTCCTACATTTGCTAAAAGAAATAACCACGTAATTCAGTGTCTTTAACCCTGTCTCCACTGGGGACAAGAATGACAAAAGACCCAGAAAATGGAAAAGCCGAATCGAACCATTTCGTTCCATTCCACTCCAATTGCAAACGGGACAGCGTCTTCCCTTTCTAGCGTCCTTTCTCCCTCTGCAAGGGGGAGGGCAGGGCATAGCGTCAGCAACTGTCCCCGCATCTGCTCCAATTTCTATTTTTAGAAGACGAACACTTGAGACCAGCGATTTTCTGTCCTCCGTAGGTGAGTGAGTATTAACAGAGGTCCTTTTGAGACTTTGGGGCAAGTTTGTACCATCACATAAATTCAGACAGTGGTTTTCCAGGATATGTCTTGCAAGTTCTCAAACAGGCCCCAGATGTCCCAAAGAGCACAGAGCTCCTGCCCTTCCCATTCTCTCCCGCACAGCCTCCAGCTGAAGAGAAACGGTCCCTGTCTCTGAAGCTGGCTGCAGAGACCAGCAGGAAAGGAGTAGGCCAGGAGCGCCTGTACTCTTGTTCCCTCCTTTCAGCTTGCACCGCCAGGCAGATCAGCACAGAGGCTGGGGACCCCTTGAACACGGGCTTTGGAGCAAGACAAACCCAGTGGTGTGAAAGCTCCAAGAGGGAGAGAACCTTCCTTCAGTTCACAAGCTGCCCCCTCTGGGGCTGGAGGCTGACAGGCCCCTGGTGGTCTGGGCTTCCCTATCCCCTCAAGGAGGGCTGATTTGACAAAAGCATTCTTATCATATCATTTTTCTCTTCCCAAGGGAGACCTGGAGATGTCTTCTGTCTGCAGAATTTATGATGAGCATGGGGCCTCGATGCCCGCCCCGTCTCCCCCGTTGGTCCCTCCAGCTGCCCAGCCTCCAGGCAGCTCCCGAGGGGCAGAGTGAGGGGCTGGGCTCCCCCAGTCACCACATGTGGCCCTCTCCAAGGATCTGAGGTCAGGCTACACTTAGCCTCTGCTGCCTGAGCCACCAAGTCTCCACTGAAAATTTCGGGCCCCTTTTCAAATGTCCTTGTTCTTAAGAGTGCTTAGGACAGCTGAGACGAAGTGCAGCCAGCAACTTGGTTTGGAATTTTAGATCTTTCAGTTGTTCTTATTGTCACAATTTGAAGTCCTTTGTGAGTCACTTTGGGCCTGGCCATCATCCCTTCCTCAGCTTCTTCTTCCTGGGGGTAAGGGTCAAGCCAAGGCAGGCCCCACTCCAGGCCCTCCCCAGATCCCCTTCCCTACTGCTGTGAGGGGAGGGAGGGCAGGTCAGAAATGGACTCCTTCAAGGTCCCCAGGGTGAGTTCTCTCCCAGCCCCACATCCTTCATCCCCTAAACCAGCTCCCTGGGTGGGGCCCTGAATGCACAGGACGTGTGCTGGTGCTCAGGGACCTAGCTCCCCCTAGTCATCATCTCAATCCAGTCACTAACCTCTTCTATGACACTTGCCACCTCAAGGTGCTCTCCTCTCATGCCTCGTGGGATTTTCCAACATCCTTCCTAGATATTGCATTGAAAATATTATGTAAACTCTTTGAGCTTGTACTAGTCAATAAATGCTTTATTTAAAAAAAGGATACTTTGGGCTGGCCCGGTGGCGCACTGGGTAGAGTGCGGCACTTGGGAGTGCGGCAAGGGTTTGGATCCATATAGAGACTGGTCCGCTCACTAGTTGAGCGCGGTGCGGGTGCAACACCGAGGGTTGCGATCCCGTTACCGGTCGCGGTATGGGCGCGACACTGAGGGTTGCGATCCCGTTACTGGTCACAAAAAAATACAAAAAGGAAAAAAAAAAAAGGATACTTTTAGGTAAAACACGTGCATCCAGTTGGCTGACTTCATCTGTCCTTTTGTCTACCATCTCCTCTCCCCCATCAATTAACCCAATCGTTTAGCAGCTATTTATAAAGGGCTATGTAGCAGGTCCTGCTTGGCACTTTTCAATAGTTGGATTACAGAATTTCTCTTTGCCAATTTTTGACTAGGAAGAAGGACTTGGTGGTGGCCACAGTTAAGAGAAGTACTTAGTATAGATACTGGCTAAAAACTGACCTAATATGATTAAGAAGAAAAAGGGAAGGGTGGTATTTCGAATCCAATTCATAAGGATACAGGGAATCTGTGGAGCATGTGAGAGAAATTTTAAAAATAAATAAAAACATCATCCACATGCTAGAAAGCAATAATTAAATGTTTTGCTCAAGCCAAAAATTAATGTTTCGTATGCAATGTTGTCTGGATCAATAAATGCTTGGCCATAGAAACTTCCACTGTTACTTCTGCTGCTTCATAGCAGTGGTAGGAAATTGATTGATTCAGTCAAAAACTATTTAATGAGTGAGACACGCGTAAGCTACCCTAGGGAGCCTGCAAGCTGCCAGGGAAGGTTAATTAAACAAACAAGTGCAGTAATGTGCATTACATGCAGTGACGATAGAAGTGAAGAGAATTTGGGGGTATGAAGCCAGACCAGCTGCCGACTGGAGCAGGTCTGGCAAGCTTTCTGGATATATATATATTTTAGACATATATTATATATATATTTTAGACATATATATTTATATATATTTTAGACATATATATTTATATATATATATATTTTTTTTTTTATTTTTTTATTTTTTTATTTTTTCTGACCAGTACGGGGATCGCAACCCTCGGCATGGTGTTTTCCGCACCGCACTCAGCCATTGAGTGCGCCAGCCATCCCTATATGGGATCCAAACCCGTGGCCTCGGCACTACCAGCGCTGCACTCTCCCGAGTGAGCCACGGGGCCGGCCCGATATATATATATATATATTTGCAGCTGGCTGGTACAAGGATCTGAGCCCTTGACCTTGGTGTTACAACACTGTACTCTAACGAACTGAGCTAACCAGCCAGCCCCTCTTTGAAGATATTGACCTCTAAGCTGCCACCTGATGGGTGAAGAGGCTTTTGTGAGTGGGGGGGGGGGACATGAGGGGCAAGAAGGAGCAAGTGATGCAAACCCAGGGACAGTGCACGGGCAGGTCTGAAGGCAAATGGAAGATGGGCAGGTGTGAGTAATGACAGAAGCTCAGCTCTGCATGCGTGGACACAGAGAGGCAGTGGTGAGAAACAGGGCCAGAAGAGAATGCGCGTCCTCTGGGTCTTGCAAGTTTACAAGAAAGGAGTTGGGACTTTATGCTAAGGGCTGTGGGAAGCCACTGAAGTCCCTAGTATTTGAGAAGGATCCTTTAGCAGTGATGTGGAGAAAGGATTGAAGGGGATGCACCTGGAGACTGGGTGTGACCATGGCAGACAGCACTGAGATGGTGGCAGTGGCAGTAAAGAGACATGGGTGGTTTCTACCCCTTAAGTAAGTAGAGATGGGGCCAGGGCTCCCTAAGGGTGCCCACTCACCTCTGCCAGGGGCATCTCTGGTGGCTCAGGGAAAAGAGCTGTCAGAGGAAATTAGCAAACACAAAAATCTCCTATGTGCTGTGGATGGAAACTCTGCACATACAAGCACCTGAGCCTGTGGGTAATCAGAGAGCAATTAAGCCTCGCTCACTCGATAGAATCTGGCTCCTGCAGATGAAAATGGATTTGAAGTGGGTGGGAGTGATTAAGCACAGGCC
>NW_007735426.1:44826-47933 GCF_000696425.1 Galeopterus variegatus | reverse complement strand
AGCACTGAGATGGTGGCAGTGGCAGTAAAGAGACATGGGTGGTTTCTACCCCTTAAGTAAGCAGAGATGGGGACAGGGCTCCCTAAGGGTGCCCACTCACCTCTGCCAGGGACATCTCTGGTGGCTGAGGGAAAAGAGCTGTCAGAGGAAATTAGCAAACACAAAAATCTCCTACGTGCTGTGGATGGAAACTCTGCACATACAAGCACCTGAGCCTGTGGGTAATCAGAGAGCAATTAAGCCTCACTCACTCCATGGAATCTGGCTCCTGCAGATGAAAATGGATTTGAAGTGGGTGGGAGTGATTAAGCACAGGCCTGTGTGGCATCCTGGTGGAGCAATTACTGCTGCAGGAGATGTGATGATCTGACCAAGCTAGAGGACGGCTAATTAGAGAAGCCGGGCTGAATACAGTGACGAGCTGGTAAGCAAGAAGGCCACATGATACCGTGTCTAAATAGTGTCCATTGGATGATTCCAGACAAGCAAAGGTCCAAGTGAAGTCCTGGGGGAACATTCAAAAAACTGAGACGCTGACAGAGCATGAAAACTCTGCTGACAAGTATGGCTGGGAGCGAGGACAGACACAGATGTCAGGGTGGGGACCTGTTCTAACTGGCGATTAGACAATTAGCACCTCCTTGAGGCCTCCTGAGAGACTCAGGTGTAGAGAGAATGTGGCCGACGGGGGAGACTCTCACTTGCTCCATCCAGAGGCAAAGCAGAAGAAACTTCTCTAACCACTGTCTTCCACCTCACTTTGGGCTGACCTTGGCCAGCCTAATGGAGCTCAGCCATTCATTCTCTTTTTTGTCTGGCCAGTATTTGGAAACCTATTGTTAGTAACAGTTTGCAGACACATGGCATTTGGTGATGACACACATGCTCCCACAGATTATGGTGCAGTGGCAGTGAGGAGAGCTGATGCTCACTGGGCAGCTCCCCGCAGCCATGCATCGTGCCATGTGCTTTCCATGTGTTTTCTTGTTTAATCCTCACAACCTGTGAGGTAGGTCCTATTATTCTCAGTTGATTGATGAGGTAGGGAGAGGTTAACTTGCCAAGATCTCCTGGGATGCTTGTAACAACTCTGTGAGAACTGTAGGGCCGGGTGTCCTCTATTTTGTAGACGATGCGATGCAGCTTGGGAAAAGTTGCCCCAAGTCATATTTAAGTAGTTAGTGGCAATGGGGGCTCATTCCAAAGGTCTTTCTACCACACCATGTTGCCTATAAAAGAAGAAACAGAGCGTGCGGTTCTGCTTCTGCAAGTTACAGGTGTGTTTGGGGGATGGTGTCTTGCTTCCTTGCCTGACCCACGGGGACAGTGCTCCTCCTTAACCATGTTGGCTTTGCTGGATCAATCAGGAGAAGTTAACATTGGAAGATACAAGTACGATTGGGATAAGAGGAACCACACATTGAAGGTTTGGCAGGACACTCCACATACGAGATGTTTTCTCCAGTTATCGCCATAACTACACTCACTTGTCACACTATGCGTCTGATTTTTGGTTAGGAAGAAACTTGTAAAATGGATGGATCTGGTAAAATGGATGGATTTTGGGTCAGAGCCCCATCCCTCTCCTGCCCAAACTCCTTCTGTTCAAATGCTCTCTCCTTCATGTGAGTTCAGAGTCACCAGGTCTAGAGTTATTTTGTGGAGTGAAGAACTTTGAGTCTGTGTATTAGTTATGTTGTATAATAAATTACCCCCAAACATAGTAGCTTAAACCGACACACATTAATTATCTCACAGTTTCTGTGGGTCAGGAATCTGGGCACAGCGTACCTGAGTTCTGTGCTTCAGGGTCTCTCCCTGGCTGCAATGAAGCAGTTAGGCAGGATGAGGATCTCATCTGAAGGTTAGACTGGGACAGGATCTACTTCTAAGCTCACATAGTTATCGGCAGGATTCGGTTCCTCAAGGGCTGCTGGCTGAAGGCCTCAGTTTCTAGTCAGCTGTTGGCCAGAGGACACCTCAGTTCTTAGCCACGTAGACTCCTCCAACATGGTAGCTTGTTTCATCAAAGTGGGCAAGCCAAGAAGGTCAAGAAGGCAAAGAAGAGAGCCTGCGAGCAAGAGGGAAGTCCCACCCATCTTTAATCTAATCACAAAGACAGGATACTCTCTTGATGACTTACTATATGCTGGGCCCTGTGTTAAGCACAGTACAGGAATTAAGTATCCCATATAATTCTCACAACAACCATGTGGCATAGATATCATTACCTTCATTGTACAGAAAACACAAACTTCACAGGGATTAAATAAATGACTCAAGGTCAAATAGTAAATGGTAGAGCTAGGATTCGAAGTCAGCTCTGCCAAACTCCACAGCCATGCTTCTAAGGACCATCATTACTGGACTGCCATTTTACCTGAGCACTCAAATGTCCTCTACCTGTCCCCTTCTTTCTGGTTCCATGCTCATCCCCTTGAGTCCAGACCTACTCTGCTGCTGATAATGTCCTCTTGGTGTGCCTTTCTACTCCAGGACTCTCCCTTCTGATCCTACTACATGCCTCTTTTTCTTAGAACTATATTTATCCTGTCAAGCTCTGGATCAAAAATTTATCACTATCTCCCTCTTTCTCATCACGGAATCACAGAATGTTAGAGCTAGAAGGGATCTTGGCCTTACATGTTATGCAACTTTTTTTCTGAAGTCAATACTCCCTAAATTACTGGGGAATGGTGGTGAGAGGAGAGGCTAACCTGACTTTCCATATTCTATGCTCATAATAAAATCACAGCAACTGAGATGGTGTAGAAAGCCTAAGGCTGGATGGATCACCTGAGGAGAACTGGAAAGATCTGGAGCAGCTTCGGGGAAAATAGCCCCTGAGCAGAATTCCCTCTGCATGGTTGGGGTGTGGCTAAGTAGATCCCTGAGCACTCCTTTTCTGATGGAATCCCAGCCGACCACGGGATCTAGAGGACCAGAGATTTCCTGGGGTGTAACTGAAGATGGGGATGTAAAATAGACAGTAATGTAACCAATGCAGGGGGTGAGAGAAGGGAAGAAGCCATGGGGGCTGGGGGAAGGTGGCACCAGTCACTGAGACAAGGAGACCCTGGGGGCGGGGGGAGGAGGGCAGCTTTGAA
>NW_007735426.1:42859-44638 GCF_000696425.1 Galeopterus variegatus | reverse complement strand
TATCCTGTCAAGCTCTGGATCAAAAATTTATCACTATCTCCCTCTTTCTCATCACGGAATCGCAGAATGTTAGAGCTAGAAGGGATCTTGGCCTTACATGTTATGCAACATTTTTTCTGAAGTCAATACTCGCTAAATTACTGGGGAATGGTGGTGAGAGGAGAGGCTAACCTGACTTTCCATATTCTACACTCATAATAAAATCACAGCAACTCAGATGGTGTAGAAAGCCTAAGGCTGGATGGATCACCTGAGGAGAACTGGAAAGATCTGGAGCAGCTTTGGGAAGAATAGCCCCTGAGCAGAATTCCCTCTGCATGGTTGGGGTGTGGCTAAGTAGATCCCTGAGCACTCCTTTTCTGATGGAATCCCAGCCGACCACGGGATCTAGAGAACCAGGGATTTCCTGGGGTGTAACTGAAGACAGGGATGTAAAATAGACAGTAATGTAACCAATGCAGGGGGTGAGAGAAGGGAAGAAGCCATGAGTTCAGCCTGCTGGGGGACGGTGGCACCAGTCACTGAGACAAGGAGACCCTGGGGGCGGGGGGAGGAGGGCAGCTTTGAATATGCTGAGTTGCAGGGTCTGAGGGTCTAAGATTGGGAACAGAGGCAGTTAGACGAAACAAGTATGGCAAAAACAATTGATGATTGTTGAAGCTGGATGATAGGTCCACAGGGGTTCTTGGTACTATTTGCTCTATTTTTGTGTATGCTTAAATTTTCTATGGTAATGAATGTGTGAACAGGCAGAGGAAGAGAACAGACTAATCTTCCAGTTGACTTGGTTGTGAACGGAAGGAGTGCATTCAGGTGATGAACAGGGGAAACACAGGGGCATGAAAGGGAGTTCGTCATTTTAAAAGATGAGAGAAAGAGGCTGGAGCATGTTTATTGGCTGAAGGAAAATACTAGCAAAGAGGGTGTAGCAGTTAGCTAGCCACACACTTGCTGCATAACAAGCCTCCCCACAGCTCAGTGGCTCACAATCACTTACTGCAATGGCTGTGTGGCTTGGCTGGCGTGAGCTGATGACAGCTGATCTAGCTGTGCTCAGTGAGGATGGCTCGGCTTTGCTCCTCACACCTCTCTTCTTCCTGGGACAGACTAATCCAGAAATGTCATCCTTGTGACCATGGCAGATGCATGAAGAACAACACGTTTCTTGAGAACTAGGTTTAAATCCTGCACACCGTCACCCCCAACTCATTGGCCAATGCAAGTCACACAGCTGGTCTTAGAGTCAAGAGGACAGAAAAGATCTCCAGCCTCCTTCACAGGAGGAACAAAGTCATACCACAAAGGGTGGCTAGTAAATGAAATGTACCAGCTAGAACAGGCACACCATGTTAAACTTTGGCCTTGACCTTTGTGATCCACAGTCTTATCCCCTCAAGGCTGAAGCTGTTTGGGCCTGGGGAAGAGCTTAAACTTCAGATAGGCCAAAGATTTTCTTTCAGGTGTCAACAGCCACAGGGATTTAAAAAATCAGATTATGTAAGGGCTGAGCTGCTTGGGTAAAGCTGAAGCCCTTGGAAAACCACAGTCATAGGGGCAGAAATCCAGTCTTATAGAAGAAGCTGACCTGCAGAGAAAAGAGTGGGGAGAAAGGCAGAGGGGAGGAGAGCCTGGGACTGTGAGATCTGAAGCCTGAAGGAAGGAGAAGAGGAGGGGGTTGGAGGAGGGGAAGGGTGAGAGGGAGAAGGGGAGAGAGTGAACTCGGTGTGCGCACGCGCGCGCGCACACACACACACACACACACACACACACACACACACA
>NW_007735426.1:17350-42394 GCF_000696425.1 Galeopterus variegatus | reverse complement strand
CGCGCGCGCGCACACACACACACACACACACACACACACACACACACACATGCCCACACACATGCACACGCACGCACACGCACGCACCTAGGACGTGAATGCAGAAATCTAAGAGATGCCTGGAGAGCACATGAGGAGCCAGGCTAAGGACAGTAGATCGACAGTAGATCCCAACAGTGACAGACTGAGAAACGGACCATCTGCAGACAACTCTCCCACCCCAAGGCCTCTCTACACTTGTCTCAGTGAGGTCCCCTTGCATTCTTACAATATATCCCTTTTCCTTAGTTTGAGTGGGGTTATGTTTCTTGCACGTGAAACATTTCTTGATGAAGATATTCATGAAAATCCTTTAAGATTTCACACAATGGATTCATGGTTATGTTCATTTCAACTAACAAACAATAAATAAGGTTTGCCCCCTCATGTACACAAGTCACCTTGCTACTGAGGATTTGAAAAAATATTCTCCAGTCCCTACCCTTATGCAGATGAAATCAAGATTGGGGCAATAAGAAATTATATGCCCGAATAGTTAAAAATAGCCCAACACATTTGAAGACTGTCTACTCAGTGCTACAGAAAGAAAGGGCCACAAAGTTCACAGGCAGAAAATGTGGATGGGGCAGCCATCAGGTGAGATTTATCTAGAGGAATTGGGACTTGATCTGGGCCTGAAATTGTGCCGAGTGTAGGAAGGGGCCTGCGCCCAGGGCCCGTTTCCCACCTGAGCACTGTTACTTGAATTGCAGAAATAATAGCTAAGAAGAACAAAAATGCTTTGCAAAAACCAGTATTGCAAACTTAAACCTATAAAGTCTCAGGTGTTCTAGGGAGCTGCAGGAGGCTACATGCAGGAGAGATTAAAGGCAGGTGAGATTAAAGGCAGGAAAACCTGTCACAGGCTGTACAGGTGTCAAGGCCCAGAGTAAAGAAGAGCCTGACAGGTGGGGAGAGAGGAGAATGGACAAGACAGGTACAGAAGCCACCTAGGTAAGGGCAGAGAAAGGAGCAGGTGATACTGTCAATGGTTTTCAACCCTAAATCAGGGACTCATTTTGCTGGGGTGGGTGGGGACCCAGGCATCATCATTTCCAAAAGCTGTTGACAACAACTGTTCCAAGTTTTCATGGCTGGAGACAGAATTATACCACTATTGACAGGGAGAAAGAAGGAAGAAGGAAGTGTAGACATACAGAAATGGTGAGTGTTTGACCTACAAATAATGCTGAGTTTGAGGTGACTGCTTAACCTTCAAGTGGAAAAAAAAAAACACTTGTTATTTAGAAATGTGGGACACTGGAAAAACACATTGGGGAGTAAACTGCAGAGGAAAAAGAGGTAAATCTATGGATCAGTTCATGGAGAAAAATGAGAAAGAAGAAAAAGACCAACATTTGTTGAGTGTATAGCATGGCCTGGATCCTATTAGCTGCTTTACACGGAGAGTTGCTGGGAGAACTGAAGGTTGGTGGTAACAGTGCCTGGCACAGGGGATAGAACGTAATAAATAGAACCATTGGTTAATATAATCTCGTTTAATCCTAAAAAATGACTCTAACAGGTGGGTATTAACAGTCCAAGTTTAAAGGTAAGAAAAGAGATTCAAAGAACTTTATTCAAAGTCTCACAGTAAATTAAGTTAGAATCCAAAGTCAGGTGACTGAGGCTGAAAGCCAGCGCTCTTCCACTATAATACTCTCCCACTACAGTATAACCCCACAGAGGGCTGAGCACAACCACATGGGTACTAAGGTAAGCAGGTGGAAGAAGTGGCCAAGGAGACAGGAGAAGTTAGGATGCAGCAGGAAAGCCATGGGTGCACGGTGTGGGGTCAGGAGGCCAAGAGAGAGGAGGAGCTCAGAGATTCACCAGGCCACGAGGCACGGGAAGCAGAAAGCCAGACCAGCACAACGGAAACTCTCCAGGCTTCTGGAGTTGTAGGAGGGATGTGTATGGACTTCTTCCTTGGAGAGAGGCGGAAGCAGCAAATGAGGAAAGTGGAAGGTCAGACACCGTCTCACAGTCCTGTTCTCATGAGACCCCTACGAGGCAGGCATTATCATCTTTCCTACGTTCAAGAGGAGGCTGAGGCTCAGGACCCTTCCGCTCTAGCTTGTTTTTTTAAAACTGCACTTCTGTGCAGGGACCTGTTTATTGGATTCAGACAGGAGCTCACTTAATGATCTGGAATGATGCAGGATGTGAAAAACATGTGTCTGGCGGGACATCAGTCCATCCTGTCACTGTTATCTTCATTCAAGGACTTACTTAGAGGACATGTGGTCCTCTAAACCAAGCTATCCCCTGTTGATCCAAGCCTCTCAACAGTGCTTCTCCAATTTTAATATACATCAAATCACCCGGAGATCTGACTCAAGTAGGTCTAAGTTTCCAATTTAATGACGGTGCACAGACCTCTTTGAGCAGCAAGGCCCTACGCAGTGGTTCCCAAGCTTTTCCGCACATTGGAATGAGCTGGGGAGTTTCCAAAAATACTGATGCCGTTTCCCACCCTCAGAAATTGTGATTTGATTGGTCCAGGTTTGCTCTGGGCTTTGGAAGTTTGAAATGATCTCCACGTGATTCCAGCCAGCAGACTAGTTTAGGAACCACTGTCCTGGGGCTTGCAGCAGCAGGAGGTAAAGAACATTGGGGCAGCCACTGCTGTCGTGCCCGGCGTGCGAGGCGTGTCCCGCTCCGGCACCCTGGACTTAGGGAAGGAGCGAGGAAGTGGACAAGAAGTTTAGGACCTTCGTTCTGGCACCGTGATATCCGTGCCACGGGCTCGGGGCTTACTAAGCACCCCTTCCCCTTGACTCTTGAGTCTCGGCCAGTCAGGCACCTCCCATGATTGGTGAACCCGCGGGTTTGACCGCCCTCCACCACCAAACACCTGCCCTAAGGCCCGGCCTCCGGGAGCTGGTGCAGAGGACAAATTCCGTGTACCGGCGTCGTGCCAGCAGCAGGCCTTCATTCTTTCATAACTCAGGACCAGAGAGAGCAGTGAACAAAACGGGCCAGGCTTCTGTTGCCACGGCGCTGATGTTTTCACTAGCAGGCCGACCAAGGGATAGGCAGGAGTGAGATGCAGTAAAGAGAGGGCTGCTGGAGGGTGGTCAGCAAAGGCCCCTCTCTTGTGAGCTGACTGAGAAGGAAGGATCCAGCCAGCAGGCGCTTAGTCGGGCAGAGAGAACTGCAGAGGGAGCTATAGTCCTGGGGTAAGGCAGGCCGGTGTAATTAGGTGGGGAATCCTACAAAATGAGATAGGAGAAGTTGGCTGGGCTGGCGTCTGGGTTCTATTTTGAGGGTAGTGGAAGCCTTTGGAGGATGTCAGAGAATGTGATGTGATGTGGCAACCCATGTTACAGGGGAGGAAAGTCAGAGTCCTGGAGGCCTAGGAATTGGCCCAATTTCCAGTTTTTGGCAGAGCCAGGCTTCACACTGCCTTCATTTCTGCCGTCCCTGCCTTTGTTCCTTGCACCTACCCTAACTTATGGGCCGCCACCTCCTGGCATCCTCCTGGTCTCTATTCTTCTTCCCCCTTTAGCATTGGAAGAGCGCTGCTTCCTCCTTGGGATCTCTCCTCCTCATTGGCCCGTTTCACTCGCTGGCTCCTCTTCTGCCCTGTGCGTTATCCACCTGCCCAGCTCTCTCTGCAGTCTTACCCAGCCACTGGCTTCACTCATAACATCCTTTATACCCTGCCTCCCTGTCTCTTGCGCCCATTCGATCCCCCAGATTCAAAACTCTATACCAGTATGTCCAAATTAGAGACTGCCTTTCCTTTTAGACCTGTGTGCTGTATTTTGGCTATTGGCACTACCAGTTTCCTTCATACAGGTTGGAAAACTTGGAGTCATCTTTATTGTCCCAAATCTCACATGATTAATTTGGTAAATATTTATGGAGCCTACTCTATGACTGGAGCTGTGCAGGGTTCTGCCCCTAGTAATACAGCTCACCTGTGTCTTCCTGTCCACGTGCTCTGCTCCTGCTGCTCATTCTGTGGTCTTGGTACTCCCCCTCCTAGACATCATGGTGGTATGCGTTCCACAGTTATATATGCAAAACTGGTTATTTGGGGGATGTATTTTGGCTTTTTTCCTATAGGTCTAGAAAGGAGTCTCCCCTCCCAACTCCTGGGTCCCCAATGATGGTTGCAATTAGGACTGTGAGCTGTTTTCTTTGTTTCGCTCTGGCACCTGTGAGCTTTTTTAGGTGTGACACATTTTCCCCTAGCTGTGCCTGGCATTCTCTTAGCATAAACACTGGGCTTGTCCAAGATGAGACAGAACCTGTTTGTTCCTCTGCCTTAGGCTTTCTTTAAAGGGGTTAAATCATGCTGTGGTGGAGATCTGTGCAGACAGGCCATGCTAACAGCAAAGTAATCTTTAAGAGGGGGTTGCTATTGAAGCCTGGTGGCCAGGTTAGGAGCAGGTTAACAATGCTGTGCCGTTACTGTGAAGGCTGCCTGCCTATTTTGGATGCCACTCAGAGAACCAAAATCTGCTGCAATGATTTTGTGAGAAGTAGCACTATGTTGTGTAACTTCATGCAGGAAAGCTGTGTCTTGCCTTGGTATACCTGGTACTTGACACACTTACTGAGTGGAAACCATCTCTGGAGAGGGAGTCAGTGGCTTTGCTTACTATACATTTTAGGCTTTTAAATAATACCAGAGTTACTAACTAGTGCAGGATTGACATGTTTTTTCCTTTCTTCCTGCTAGAGACCATTTGTTTGTGACTATGAAGGGTGTGGCAAGGCCTTCGTCAGGGACTACCATCTCAGTCGTCACGCCCTAATTCATACTGGAGAAAAGTCATTTGTGTAAGTAGAGAACTATTTTTAGTCCTTGCCTTTGCAGTGGGTCACTCTTGAGTTTGCATCCTCTCATCTCCCTTTAAAATAATATAGTAAATGAGAAATGAAGCTTGGAAAACACACAGTTTGAGCTGCGCGGAAAGTGGTTTCCTGGAAAATTCTTGGCTCAGCATTGTCGGGGTCTCTATTAACAGCCCAGTCTTTATACAAGAAAAATCTGCTGCAGTAACTTTGTGAGAAGGCTGCTGTGATAAGAGATACAGGCATGGAGGAGTAGAGCTTCTAATAGTTTATCTTGTATTTCTTAGAATTAAGCCTTCACACCTCTACCATACAAAGATTTTTTTTTTTTCCTTTTTGTCTTTTTTACTGACCGGTAATGGGATCGCAACCCTCGGTGTCGCGCCCATACTGGGGACCGGCAACAGGATCGCAACCCTCGGTGTTGCACCCGCACCGCGCTCAGCCAGTGAGCGGGAACCGGTCTCCACATGGGATCCAAACCCTCAGCGGGAGCGCCGCCACGCTCCCAAGCGGCGCACTCTCCAGTGCGCCACCGGGCCGGCCCTACCATACAAAGATTTAATTTTATTCTTCTACAAGTTGCTGATTATTTCTGAAAGTGTGGAGATAATGCTTTCCTATCAGCTACTTTAAAGGAGAATGGATCTCAAATTTAGAGTCCATTGGAATCACTGAAGAGCTTATTAAAGCACAGACTGCTGAATCCACCCAGAGCTTCTGATTCAGTAGGTGTGGGGTGGGGCCTGAGAATCTGCATCAGTTCTCACGTGATGCTGCTGCTTGGACTTCCACACTAACCAAAGTGTTCCACAAAAACAAAAACATTTACTTTTCATTGAAAATAATTGTAATAGATGTGCAGAACTATATGCAGTAGACCATATCAGGAAGTAGCTGTATAGCAGTTTTTTCAGATGTTAAAAATTAATATCATAATCTTGTTCCATGAGACAATTCTTTAGGCAGTTAGGTTTTCTAATGACCTGAGTTGGATTTCTTTTAGATTTAAGATGATAATGTAAAGTATCTCATGTTTCACTAAGGTCCAAGTAGTCTGAGGAAGGTGAATTTCTGACACAGGACTGACTTCATTGTCATATTCTACATGCAGAGCCACCTCCGTGGTGGCAGCCGAGTCAGTCAGGCCCATCTCATCAGTGTGCTTGGCAGCAGGAAGGGCGCAGGGTACCCAGCCTGCAGGCGCGTTTATTTCACTCCCTGTGAGCCAGAGTGCAGCATGTTGTCAACGTCAGTGACCCAGCGTGCAGCTGAACTTATTTCAAAATATAGTTTAACTGGACCAGCCAAGAAGTCTGCAAAATAGTGCTGGGATATAGTCTTGTTCGGGAAGTTTCACTCTAGGGAATTTACATATACATTATGCCTGCAGAAAATGTATGTCCAAGGCTATATGCAATACTTAATAGTTGCAAACTGTTGGAGTCAACCCAAATGCTCATCAGCAGGGACAGGTTAAAGTATATCAACACAGTCAAAAACTTTACAGCTAGAAAAATGAATGCAGATGTTGTCTGTGAAACCATGAGAAAACTGCCAGGGTGTATTAATCGAAAAACCAAGGTGCAGCAGATTCCTCTATAGAGGGCTGCCTTTTTGTGTGTTAAAAAGCAGGGGAGGAAGGTTGGGTGGGAAAAAAGAAGCTGTATTTGTATTTGTTCCTATTTGTATAAAGGAAGGTTGGGTGGGAAAAAAGAAGCTGTATTTGTATTTGTTCCTATTTGTATAAAGAAAGGTTGGGTGAGAAGATAGAAGCTGTATTTGTATTTGTTCCTATTTGTATAAAGAAATCCTAAAAGTTATACCTTACAAAACTAAAAATGCTGGCATCTGTCTTGGGAGCAGTGGGGCAACACAGGCTGGATGGGGCAGGAGTGGGAGGAAACACTGCAGCCGTGTCCCTTGTTATGCATCTTGATTTTGGAACTAAGTGACTGTACACTATTATAAAAATCTTAAAGAGGAAATTGGACTGCTGACAGAGGCACGGGATGAAATAGAAAGGTGGAGGTTATTCCCGCTGGGACAACTGGCCAGTGATCTCTTCCAGCTTGCGCTCTCTAGCCCAGTTCTCTCTCTCCAGCTCTGAATCCCCATATTCGGCTGCTTGCTGGACAGTGCTACTTGACTGTCTCTGTGGCTTCTTAAATTCCACATGGCCAAAATTCCTCACAGTCCAAACTGAGCTCATCTTTCTCTTTGGGCTCCTCCTCCCCCATTCTTGTCTGGGTTGTCTGTCTGTCCAGTGACCCACAGCAAAGATAAGGAAGCTCCCTGGACTCCTCATCTTTCTCTCCCATCCCTTGCAACGAACAGGTCAGCAGGCCCTGTCACTTACTCCTCAGGACCCTCCCCTACTGCAGCCGGCACTATCTTATCTCAGGCCCTTACTCCTCACTTGAATGATTGAAGTTTTTTCTCTGTCTGCAGATTGGCCCTCTCCCACGTAACCCTCTGAGTTGCTTCCCTTCTTAAGACTGGGTAGTGGTTTTAAGCACTGCTTGCATAATGAAGTCCAAGTTCTTAGTGTGTCATCTCAGACATGAAATTGTTGTCCGGCTATATGCTTAACTAACCAACATTCCCACCCCCGAGTTTGCCAGGGTCTTTCATGCCCCTGCACCTGCCCTTTGGTTCCTACCAGGACTCTTCCTGGCCCTGTCCCCCTGCCCCACACTTTTGTCGAGTTAGATGCCTGTGTCAGATTTAGAGGCAAGAATGACGGGAAACGAAGCATGAGAGAGAGAAGCTCAGAGAAGATAGGCTCTTTTTCTCTTGTGTAACTAAAGTGCTGAAATGCCAAGGTGGAGGGTCTGGGGCTGATCTGTAGTCATCGGGGACCGTCTCTCTGCCATCCTCATCTTAGGGCTTCAAACTCATGGTCCAAGATGGCTGTTGGAGCCCCAGCTGTAGCATGAGCATGCCAGCCGGCAGAAAGGAAGAAGGGGCAAGAGAGGTGTGCCCCCTTTTTAGAGACTCTGTGGGAGTTGAGTAGGATGGGCCGGACTTTGCCACATGACCACTCCTAATTTCCAGGGAGGCTGGAGACATCTCTTCCTGTTGGCCACCTGCCCAGCTGACACTTGGCATTTGTCCCTGCAGTCAGGGGGGCTTCTCATGGTCTCTGCCTCAGCACCTCTCCCATGTGGGCCTCAGTGCTGTACCTCTCTCACTGTCACTGTGACTCCTGGTTTCTGTCTTTTCCCCACCTGGCCCTGGGGATAGTACAGTGCCTGACAGAAGTTTTGTTCAGTGTTATTAATGAATGATAGCTAAGATCAAGGCTTGGAAAGGAAATCCTGCTTCATCCTCAGGCTTATGAAGATTCATCACAAAAAGCACATTTTTGTTTGAAAAGCTTCACAAAGGATTTAGATCATTTGCTAGGATGCCAAGATAGGGAACTAGAAAGGCCTGGTGATGTGCTAGAGGGCGTAATGATTTTGGGTTCTGTTGTATCTGTTTTACCTTTGAAGATAAGCTGAAATCAGTTTTTTTGAGGTCTTTTTGGAAATGTCATTTATAGTGACATTTCAAGCAGAATTAAGATTATCAGATTGTAAACTGAGAATAATTTAAGATAAGCCTGATTTAAACCTGAGCAGGGTTTAGGCTTTTGGGACTAGTGTTTTTCACCTTCCCTTCTGCCCAGAGTACAAAGAATGTCTGATGTAGTGTGCTTAATTTCAGAAGCCTAACATGAAAAAGCATGTTGTTACATGATAGTCACGTCAAAGCTGAGAGGCCTACATGGTATGGCTTAACAGTTTGGAATTTGCTGAAGACTATTTTATGTTATTCTTTGGAATAATTAGCTTTTATAAAGTAGGAGAATACACACTTCCCTTGATTAATATTTTGGTTTATACACTTTTTTACAGTTGTGCAGCTACTGGCTGTGATCAAAAATTCAACACAAAATCAAACTTGAAGAAACATTTTGAACGTAAACATGAAAATCAGCAAAAACAATATGTAGTAAGTATAATGATTTTATATGCTTAAATTTTCTGAATATTTTTATGTTTAACACCTAGGTTTCTAAAGTTTCATCAACCAAATGTTGTCTGCCAAATATCTGAATTTAGCATGACACTGGCTGTCATAATCATAAAGGTTTTACTTTGGAAGCAAACATTATTGTGCAAATTAAAGTGTATTATCAGGAGATTATCCCAACTGAAACATTCTTGCTTTTTCAAATGTCATTATTCTTTAAAGCTTCTTGACATAAAGTAGCATTTTATAGTAACTAAATGTGTAAAAGTAGCAATTATGTAATCTTCAAAATTTGTTTACCTTGAGAGGATTGTTATGAATTGTTGATTCTTTGATTTTTCTCAAGACTAATAAACCTATACTAAACAGTGCAATTTTGAAGGCTGTAAGGAGACCTTTAAGAAACATCAGCAGCTGAAAATTCATCAGTGCCAGCATAACAGTGAACCACTGTTCAAGTAGGTACTTCATGTCTCTGAAAATCTCTTAAATTCTAGGTATAATCTTGAAATGCGGAGGTTGGGAACAAGTGTTCTGAAGTAGTTTCCTAATCAGTGTTTTTCTGTTAATGTGTACTGTGTATGCCCATTTTTATGTCAGAGCATTTTAAAAGCTTAATTTTGGTGTTTCTCTAAAAGAAATATTTAATGTGTTTTAAAATAATTTGTGAGATTATTACGATCGTGGTTAAGCTTGGAGGGAAGGCTAAGAAATATCTTAGCTATTCAAATAGAGCTTGTTCAATTATATGAGATGTCATTATGAAGACACTAATTATTCTTTCTCTATAGAACAAAACAAGAGTACTTGGGCTTAGCCTGCAGTTAGAGAGGGTTTCCTAAGGAACATGAAAGGGTGCTGGACTTGTTGGAATAGCCCCAGGGAGGGCGTTGAGGGATCTGCCACCTCTGCTTAAAGAGTGCCTGCGGCAGCCTCTGTGCAACTGTGGCTGGCCAGGGCCTCAGAGTTGCCGCAGCGACAGTGCCTGCTCTTGCTTGCAGGTCTGTGGCTTGTTCTTGTGCTGCTGATGGCTTCAGCACAGAAATGGCACCTGCTTTTTATTGCTCACCTGAGGCTGGTGCATCTGCTGCTGTTTTCTTATCACACATCCTGTGCAGCATCAGCAGAAAAGCTAGATACAAATGGTTCAGAATGGCTTAGGTGGTTGCCTAAGCCAAGTCAGATACCTCTTGAAGTACCTCTTTGTAGCCATGAAAGCACAGTACATTTTTAGAGGTATAAAGATAAAAACGGTGCTTAAATTGGTCACATAAGCAAAAGATGTGACTTTGTTCTCACAGACAGTTTGTTTTGCCGCAAGATTGGTCAAATGACTTAAATTTCACTTGTTATTAGGTCTACATTTTAAATCTTGTTTTGTATGACTGGTTTGATTGTGGGAGAGGCAAGACTTGGTGAGAGAAATAAGGCAGAGTGCCACTTTCCCTAAGGAGAGTTCCTGGTGAAGGTGGATTGGCTAATCCTACATCTGTTATAACCCAGGTGCACCCAGGAGGGATGTGGGAAGCACTTTGCGTCACCCAGCCATCTGAAGCGACATGGGAAGGTCCATGAGGGTATGTATGGACAGCCCTGTGTGTGCTCACCCTGAGTGACATGACCAAAGCACACTCAGTGCTTTCCGGTCTGTTCCGTGGTCATGCTGAGAAGACAGGAACTATATAGGCCAGGGGAATACCATGCTGCTCACTCAGGCTTTACAGTCTTGTCCAAAGAGGCACCACCTATGTCTGTTCTTCCACTGGTGTTCACACTTCATGTGTATCATTCACAGCAAACCCCTGCTCACACTTTGCATGTAAGAGCTTGTCAGTGCTCCAGCCCAGGCATGGTGTCTTTATGTTGTTTTTAACCTCTTCTGTTTACTGCCCGTGCTGTTCTTTTCCTTGTCAGCCATTCACAGGGCTTGGATAACTGTTTGACATTTTTGCAGCCATCAGATTGTCACTTTTTTTTTTTAAAAAGGACTTCCTTACATTAACTAGTTGAATCTATTATCTGTTTCCATGACGGATTTTTAATATCTGTATTCCAATTTCCCATGCCCTAGAATTTATGGGTTTTTTTGTTTGTTTGTTTTGTTTTTTAAACAGGAGATTAGTAGCTGAGTGAGAGGCAGCCTCATTCTTTTAAGTTTCTAGTGGGTGAAACTCAGCCTGGCTGTTATATTGATGATTAGCTCAATTCTAGTGCTTTGCACAATTTCCAGTTTTGTTCACAGTGTTTTTCTCTGGGTTCTTCAAGGTTATTTACTTCCTTAGCTGTGTCCAGCTTCTTTTTTACAGTATGAAACTTAAAAGATGGCAAGACTAGAGGAAGCCGGGGCTGGGGGTGGCACTGTAACTTACTGAGATTTAGTGTTGGTGGTCTGCAAGACAAAGGACTGTTGCTGAGGAAAAAAGAGGCAAGCATAGAGCAGGCAAGGGAAGGGGAACATGAGACATAGAGTGGGGAATTAAAATAGCCCAGAGTCCATACACAGTACGCCCAACTTCCTGAGAGCAGCGGGTGAGGGAAAGGCATCCTTCTGTGAGGCCTGCTAAGGTAAAACCCTGGTAAGAAGCACCTTGCTAGGCAATTGTCAGATTTTACAGTAACATAAACCTTTCTTAGTTTTAACTTCCACCTCTTGAGACTAACACAGCAGAATACTCTTGTGAGGTAGGAGAAAAATGACATAGGCATGGAAGTTCTTTCTGGTTGTTTGGTATTCACACTGAGTACTCAAAGTATTCACAGTAGACAATATACCAATCTTTTTTTTTTTTTTAATAGGCTATATATGTCAAAAGGGATGTTCCTTTGTGGCAAAAACCTGGACAGAACTTCTGAAACATGTGAGAGAAACCCATAAAGGTAAGACAGGCATGAATGTCGTGGTAGAAATATTTGCTCCTACAGAACTGACTTAGTGCTTTTAGAGAGAGAAACATTAAATATGTGTTCTAAAGTAAAAGGATTTCTGTATTATGTTTTGTGAAGTGCTGGGTCCCTCGGCTGTTTGACAGATGAGCAGAGCTAGGCCAGGTGTCAGAGTGACCGCTGCCGTGCACCCTGAGTGTGTTTAAAGGCTTCAGTGAGTCTTCAGTAAGGACTCTCAGGAGGCACTAGTGTTCTGTGGGACAGTTTGGGAACCAGTGCCTTACGGACTGGAGGACATGAAAAGGAATGAAACTGGTTTATTTCATTTTCTCTGCCTACCCACAGCCACCATGCTAAGAACTCCTGCTCCTTGGGACGTGACCAGTGACTTTATGTAAGAACTTAGGAGAACTGAGACAAACTTTCTAGCAGTAAAAACTGGGGTTAGAGTTTCCTTGGAAATTTCTGATATGTGTGTAGTCATAGTTTTAGGTACTGAGTAAGTTACTTACATATTCAGTATTAATTTTTTCGATATGGTAATATCTGGGGAAATTGGTTAATTTGTTTCTCTACTCCACTAGAGGAAATAACATGTGAAGTATGCCGGAAAACATTTAAACGCAAAGATTACCTTAAGCAACATATGAAAACTCATGCCCTAGAAAGGGATGTGTGTCGATGTCCAAGAGAAGGCTGTGGTAGAACCTACACAACTGTGTTTAACCTCCAGAGCCATATTCTCTCTTTTCATGAGGAAAAGCGCCCATTTGTGTGTGAACATGCTGGCTGTGGCAAAACATTTGCAATGAAAGTAAGTGCTCACCCTCACATGCAGTCCTTTAGGCTGCAGCTTTCACACTGGGAGCCCTGGATTTCACACTGGGATCCAGGGCCTGCAGATGGGGAAGGCTGGGAGAGCAGGGCTCCAGACACACCTTGCACTCTTGCTCAGCTGGGCAGTGCTTAACTAAAGTCTGCAGAACAGCCAGGTTTGCCAAGGCCAGTGCTTCTCCGAGTGTGGCCCTGGACCAGGAGCATCAGTACCACCTGGGACATGTTAGAATGCACATTCACAGGCCCCAATCTAGACCTGCTGAGTCAGAAACTCTGAGGCGTGGGACCCAGGAATCTGTTTTAACAAACCCTCCAGGGGATTTGTATGTGTGCTAAATGCAAGAACCAGTGGCTCTGGTATCATACACTTACTGTTCCTAAGAGTATGCTTGTACTTTGGGTGTCCTTTTAGGCCATCATCACCTAGGGATGAAGGGAAACAGACAAGGAAATGAGGGACCATAGAACTTTGAGGATCTAGTCCAGGTCTCAGGATGACTCAAATAGGTAGGAACATGCCACTCCATGGAGGGGCTTGCGCAGTTCTGCAGGCCCTCACTCTGGTTGGTGGTCATACAGGTGCTTACCATGAATTATAATTGAAACTGAAGACAGAAGTGAGTTTCACTCAGCTATGGGTCCAGACCATTAGAAAACAGCTGTGCTAATGGTGGTCAGCAGTATTGTCAAGATTAGCAGGACACTGGCCAGATTTTCCATCGGTATTTAGGAACACTGTTTAGATATTCCGTTTAAAAAAAAAAAACTCCTTTAGACTGGCCAGCCGCCAACCCCCCCCCCCCAAAAAACCCCCCCCATAAACCTCCTTCAGTTTGGAATAGTTCATTTAGAGCTGTTTTTCCCTTCTTACTTATGAAAGAACTAAGAAGCCATAGGTGGTTGGGATTATATAAATTCTGAACGTGATTCCTTGGAAAAGATAGTGATTTAAGTCCAGGATTTGAGAAAGAATTCTTTCCTTAGTTCTGGTGGGGGAGTCCTTTTAGGTAGGGTCAAACCCCTCAGTGGCACATAACAGAAAGAAGGTTGATGGTTTATTTAAATAACTTGTGGAGTTTTCATATTAGTAGACACCAAATGTTGATGTTTTTAAAATAAAACTTTTCTTTTTCCTTCATTGTAGCAAAGTCTCACGAGGCATGCTGTTGTGCATGATCCTGACAAGAAGAAAATGAAGCTCAAAGTAAGTTGAAACTGCTTAGGCAAGCAGTTAGATTTAAAACAAAAACTGCTTAAAGCCAAGTACAGTCTTATTGGAATATTTTCAACTATTTTACTGAGTGAGCCTGCACTACATTGAAGACGTGAATTTCTTATAATGGAGTGTTGTATACTATACCTTTTGGAGCAAATAACTATGTATTATAAAATTAATTCAGATAATTTTGATTTTGAATTCTAATTGTCTATCTTCCTTATGCCCAAAGGTAAAGCCATCTCGTGAAAAAAGGAGTTTGGCCTCTCGTCTCAGTGGATATATCCCTCCTAAAAGGAAACAGGAGCAAAGCTTATCTTTGCCTCAAAACGGAGAGTCACTGAACTGTAAGGAAGACAACGTGCTCTCTACAGTCGCAATACTTACCCTCAACTAAACACCACATTGCTTTGTTTAAAGGACTGCAGGCCAGTGAGCTCAGTTATTTTCTCTCAGAGGCTGATTCTTCTTTATTAAAATCATTGATGTAGAATATTTGATTCCTTATCATCAGTTCCATTTTCCTTATTCACAGTGTCTCTTTTCTTGGTCTTTTGAGTTTCTCTATGTGCATTCTCTTCCTTGTTGCTCAAATGATGAAGCACACACACTAAAGCTTTTCCTCCTTTAATAGCCTGTGGCCTGGATGAGAAAGTAGCTATTCCAGACATAGTCTGGAGGATTTGATTAAATAGCTCCTCCTAAAAAAGGAAAACAGCCAAAGATTAGTATAAAATCAGTGTCTTTGATGCTTTCTAGCATTAATGGTCTAACAGTCATAAAAACCAGCATTCTTGAATTGCTGCAACTTGAGTAGCTAATCAGTTCATACATGTTTGGTTAAGTTGATTGAAATCTGTACTCCACGTAACTGAATTAACATACTGAAGGCTTGATAGTCTTACTTCTCCATTCTGTGACAGCTCTAAGGGGCTATATTTGGTCCCAGACTACCCTCTCCCAAAAACAGGTACAAAGCACTGAGTTTGGACAGTGGCAAAGTACCTCCTTATACCAAAAATGTTAGCCCAGTGCAGTTCCCAACATTCACTCTAACACTCACTAACACAGAATAACTTGGGTGATTAAAAAAACATAGACCTAGGCTGCAGAAATTCTGAGTCAGTTGAGCTGGGAACTAGCTAGGCCTAAGTGACTCTAACGTGGAGCTAGGTTCAAGACCACTGTATTAATGCTGCCTTTAGTGGATGATAAAGTTATCTACCTTTTAAAAGCAAATTAGATATTCCACAAACTTATCCTGAAATTGTCAACTGATACCTACTTTCTGGAAGAGAGTTTGACTATGAGACTTCTCATGAGCACTTATGAAGAGGAAACGAGATGAATCTTACTTCTTGTTCAAGGACAGATATTCTATAACTTATAAAACAATAGTATAAACCTTTTATATGATAAAATGTTTTCATATGGCAAAATATGCTGTAATAAATAATGTATATACATTTTACTTGCATTTTGGAAAACAAATTGGAAAGCTTTCATCACTGGGTAGTATAATTACCAGTCACTTTTCTTTGCCTTTAAATTTTCCAGATTCTCTACAGTTGTATTTTTAGATCAGAAAACAAAGAACTCAAGCAGTAATTCATACCTGCTTTTACTTACCATTTTATTATCTGGCTCGTCTACCTTTTTCCCTTTCTTTTCAGTAATTTTAACTTGGTATTTTTTCTCAATCCACTGCTGAATCTGTTTACTCTTTGTGTCCAAATCATGTTGTCCAATATTTGAAGAAAAAGTTACCTCCTTTATCACAGTTGGTCCTAGTTTGAAACAGTGAAATTTGGTGCCAGGACTATTTACTAGTCTACTTGAAACCTGAACTTTCCCACATACACATCATAAAACCTTAGTTCGCCACCTCACGGTCCTCTCATCTGATTCGATTTCACAGACCAGTAAATGCTTTTTTTAAATGGAGGAGAGAAACATACAGGTGCCAATTTTTTACTTGCCAATTAAGGGTATTTACAATCCGAATGCTTCCCTTTATTGTTACCATCATTTGATGAAAGAATGCTAGAAGAATGATTGTTTAAAAGGATCAAGTTTAGCTCTGTGATACACTTGGTTTCCTCATTTCCTTCTGGCGTGGGCCCATGGCTGGGGAGCACTCTTCTCATGCCGCTCCCTCTGATGCTCTCCCTGCTGCTATGGGACCACACAGACTGCATCAGACAGGAAGCTCCCTACATCCTGTGCTCGCTCACTCTGTGTCCACAAGTCCTGCCTACTAGCACATTATTTTACAGGGAAGAAACCGGCTACTCAAAGGTGTTGGGACAACTGAGAGTTTTCAGATGGAAAAAAGTGAGATCTCCCCAGGTGGATTAATGGTCTAAAGGTGAAAAATACTTTAAAACAAACAGAAGGAAAGGCGATAGAGTTTGTGACCCAGGATAAGGGAAGGATTCCATTAAGCAAAGACTGATAATTTTCCTATGTCAAATTTATAATGCTACTAGGTAATAAAAAAGGCATGGCTTGTGTGAGGGGCTTAAATGACAAGTACCTCATAAGGTGATTGGCCAAATATGTCAATGAGTGTCAGTACCAATACTGTGACAAAATGCTTTGGCATGATGCTCTATGAATCACTTCAGGGTTTAAAAGGCGCTTCTGTATAATTAACTAAACACCTCCACTTTAGAGATGAAGAAGGAAAAAAAGCGGTTAAGTGAGTGACCCGGATAGCACAAGGAACTTGAACACATCTCTTGCGAATCTCATTTCACGACGTGCATCATTCCTCTGCTTGCCACTGCATCAGGACACAAAGCTACAGGACACAGGGCAAAAGCGTGTCCACCGTTCTGGAGTGTTCACTTTGTTTACCTTCATTTGACACAGGGTTAAAGGAAGAGATAATGGACACAGGGTATCAAGGGGAAAAAAAGAATGGAAACAACTGAAGGATGAAGGAGAAAAAAAGACATTGAGAATGGTGATGAAGCCATGAGTTTTCCAGTTTCTTCTTTCCCCACTGTCACGTGCACCTTGGCAACGCCACAATGAAAACTGCTGGTCTGTAGTCCTACAGGATTCAGGGAACAAACAGCAAAATACCTACCTTCTTTCCCACTTGCCTTTCCCCTCTCTACTAGCCTTAAGCGTTCTTGGTAGATCTGGGCTCCGGTCATGAGCTGGTATTCTGGAGGCTCTGCGCTGGCATTCCTTTGGACCAGTCTCAAGTTGTGCTCGTCCATGAGTCTAATGACATCTGCTCGGTGCATGTTTCCCAAATCATTGCCCTTCTCATCAAGTACATGAATAATTCGCTCACGAATTTTTCTTCCGATGTTACTAAAATCTGTTTCATTCTCTTTTTTCTTCCTTCTTTCATCCTGGGGATCATCAGCAGTACTAAAAGCTTTTGCATGAATTAGGTAGGACAGTCTTGGGTCAGAAGCAATAAGGGATAACTGTGCTGGTGCTGTCTTTTGCACCATGTGTTTACCAAAGCATCTTCCTACACAATTACTTTTAGTCTTTATGGTCTGTAGTGTTAAACTCTTTAGAAAAAGAGCAGCCATCCTAAGAAAAAAGAGAGAAAAGGTCATTAAGATTCAATCATACTCCCATGGTCTGATATTGTGGTGCATGGAAGGGCATGTGTGAGGCTGTGGAGACTATGTCATCTGTGAATGTTATGGAAATGCTATTCTTGACTACCAGATCCATGCATAGGAAATTTACAACAATTAGGTGGACTGTGGGTGCCCCTGGCCAGACTAATTGGTATTGTCCCCAGCACACATGATTATTAGAATAAACCAGATTTTCACATTGATTTGGTTTTTCATTTTCGTCTTCCATATACATGATCTCATTTGACTATATTTCCCATGGATTGTGTAGTGCCAATTCCAAAAGCAAATCCCCAGCACACATGATTATTAGAATAAACCAGATTTTCACATTGATTTGGTTTTTCATTTTCATCTTCCATATACATGATCTCATTTGACTATATTTCCCATGGATTGTGTAGTGCCAATTCCAAAAGCAAATATCATCCTGAGGATTTATTTATAAGGATGCAGTATATAAAAAGCCTGGTGATTCATAAATGCCAATTCATAAGCTTTTAATATAATTAACAATTGTCAATATATCTGATGGTATACAAAAGATAAGAACACTATTATGGGAAAGGAGACTCCCCAGGAAGGAAGCTGACCCACTGGAAGAACTGAGACTGTAAGAAAGGAAATGTCCTGACATAAATCAAAGCGCCGGCCTCATAAACCCTAAAGATCACTCGCAAGGCAGGCATTACTACCAAATGTCAACTGAGCATAAGGCATGGATGGTGACACTGGCTTTACTTCATGGTTATAAGACTGAATGTGAAGTATTCATAAATGGCACTTTGATTTTTTAATTGCTTCTCTACCATAATAAGTGTCTCTCTCCTTCCTTTCACTTGTTTGGTGAATCAGACATGCAGGCTGAAAGAGTGTTGAGAGGATCCACCATAAATGGCACTTTGATTTTTTAATTGCTTCTCTACCATAATAAGTGTCTCTCTCCTTCCTCTCACTTGTTTGGTGAATCAGACATGCAGGCTGAAAGAGTGTTGAGAGGATCCACTCATCTCATCTAGGGTATGCTCTGAAATACTGAGAACCAAGAGCTCATAGAGATGTGACTTGTCAAAGAGGAAAGAGGTGAGAAGAATGGTCCCTGTGTCACTTGCATGAGAATCACCTGGAGTGTTCACAACTGGAAATTCCATCTGGTCCCTGGCTTTGATCCCACTGGGTTGTATAACCCACTGATCCTACCCCTGTCATGATGCTTCACCCCTCATGTTGATGAGTGATATGAAATAAATATATGATAAATTGAACAGAAAGTGGTGAATGTGCATATTCTCACTTCCCTCCTTCCCCAGCTTGATGATATCCAACACCCAAACTCATAGCTGTAGCTCCAACCTCTCCCCCGACGTTCCAAACTGGTAGTTAACTGCCTACCCAGCATCTCCACTTAGATATGTAATAGTCACCGTAAAGCTAACATGTCCAAAACTCGGTTCTTGATCTTCTACCCCAAACTTGCTCCTCCCTCAGCCTTTTCTGTCTCATACAACAGCAACACATCCTTCCGGTTGATCACGTCAAAATATCAAAGTTATCCTGGACTCTCTGTTCTCTCATCAATCCACCAGGAAAACCTACTGTTCAACCTGTGAAATATATCCAGGATCCAACTGCTTTTCACCTTCTCCACTGCTAGCACCCTGCTCCAAAACCACCATCTCCTCCCACCTGGATGACAGAAATGGCCTTCTGACTAGTTTCCCTGTTTCTGCCCTTGCCCCCTAGGATTTATCACTGCCAGGGCACAGAGTGAGCCTTTTAAATGGATAAGTCAGACCATGTCCTCTGCTCCCTCCTCTGCTCTCAACCCTCCAAGGGCTCCCATCTCACTCCGAGTGAAAGCCAAGCCCACCCAATGGCCTCCATGCCCTCTGAAACCCAGCCCACATTAACCATGTACTTCCGCTGGCTCACTCTGTTCCAACCTCTCGGGCCTTTGCTGTTACTTATAAACACTGAAAACACCCCTCCTCTGGGCCCCTGCACCCAGAAATTCCCTTTCCCTGCAGCACTCTTCCCTCAGCTGCATGGTTGATTTATTTTGGGTCTCTGCTCAAATGTCACCCACTCAGTGAGGCCTTCCCTGACCCCTCTACAAATAGCACACCCCAACACTTTCAAATCCGATGCTTGCCTTTTTGAAAACTTCATTGCTTGACATATTATATATTTATATATATTTATGTGCATATATGTTCATAGTCTTTCCTCACTGGAATGTAAGCTTCATGAAGAAGATAGGATTTGTCCATTTTGTTCCCTGCTGCATTCCCCAACACTAAAGACTAGAGCCTGGCTCAACATGTATATGTTGAATGAATGTATGGGCCACAGGAAACAGCCAAGGAGGGAGGGTGGTGCCTGCTGGCATGTGACCTCTAGGCCTTCAGACATGTCACTCCTACCAGTACACACAAACGCTGGTAAACTGTGCTCTTCACATCTCTGGCTGGCATTTCTTGTCTTCATCTTTTTTTTTTTAATAGCTGGCCAGTGACAGGGATTGAATCCTGGACCTTGGTGTTATCAACACCTCGCTCTAACCAACTGAGCTAACCAGCCAGCCCCTCTAGTTGGTGTTTCAAATGTCCACTGGTCTACATGAGGGTCTGTGCTTGGATGTTTCATCCACAGTGAGCGAGATGAGTTAGTTCACAGTCATTACCTAGTTGGATACTCCAGCTGTAGATGTCGTAAAGGCTCTAAGAAGGGAGTAAACTGGATTTTAAATAGCTAAGACATTCAACTGTTTAGCAAAAAAAGTCAGATCTCTGTTGGTGGAGTAAGCCCCCAAACCAAAAGAAGCAGAAAAATCTAAAGAGATCAGAAACCAACATTTTTTCATTTATCATCAGAGAACTAGCAGCAGCATCAAGTCCCTGATTTCACTAGGTGTTCTCTGCATACCAGAGTGCTAGATGCTAGCGGACTATAAGGAACTTATAAACCCCAGTAAACTTCATGCCTAGAATCACAGTGTTAAAGAAAAAACAAAGTAAAAAAGTAAACAAAAGGAGTAAAAGAAAAAATAAATTAATTAAGAAAAAAACCAAAATCACAGTGGTGTTTCTTCCCAAAGTCTATGTAAAGTTATGTTACTAAATATATGAGGGTACTTTAAAAAGTTCGTGGAAAGATTTGTATTAACTTTTAATTCTATTTTTTCATGAACTTTTGGAAGTATCCTTGTATATCAATTTTTAAAATAGTATGTACCTTTTCCCCCTAGGATTTATAAATTAAAGCTAATGTGCCCTGTTTAAGAAATTTTCAACATATTACAATAGAAAACATTACTTTAAAATGTAGAAGTGTTTTCAGATAAGGAAGCAAATAAAAAAACTAGGAAAAAGAAAGAAATTTATGAGAACCATGGTTATATGAGGTTGCAGACAAAAGTGATTTTTCCCCCATTCTTAATTATTGTTATTTCTCAAAATTTTTTATGAGAAGGAAGTATTACTTGTACACATAAAAAATTTTATTTTTTACAAAAACAAAATTTTATTTATTTACAAAATAAAGACTATTTCAGGGCTGGCAGGTTAGCTCAGTTGGTTAGAGCAGGATGCTGAGAAGACCAAGGTCCAGGGTTTGATACCTGTACCAGACAGTTGCCAAAAATCCCACAAAAAATAAAAAGCAGCAAAACAAAACAAACACAAAGACTATTTCAGAAAAACGATATAGAATTTTTTAAAAAGCTTTAAAAACACTTTCTAAGAAGAGAAAAAGAGAAAGGGAAAAGAACGGAAAAATACTGGAACTATGTGGTTTTTTTAAAAGTCCTTTTTAGTTATTCAAATTTAATTTTAAATTTAAAAAGCTTTAAACTTTCTTAACTTATAGAGTAGATAAAGCAGTTCACTGCAACTAAGCTTTAATACTAGCTAAATTTTGGCTTTAGATCAGCAAAGTTGAAAATACACACGTTTCTTCAAAATAGGCCCTTACAGGGGCCGGCCCGTGGCTTACTCGGGAGAGTGCGGTGCTGATAACACCAAGACCACGGGTTCGGATCCCATATAGGGATGGCCGGTTGGCTCACTGGCTGAGCGTGGTGCTGACAACACCAAGTCAAGGGTTAAGATCCCCTTACCGGTCATCTTTTGAAAAAAAAAAAAAAAAAAAAGACAAAATAGGCCCTTACAGATAAAAATAAAAAGGTTAGAAAAAACCTGTGATGTTAAATTTGAATTACAAATATCAACACAAATTCATAATTTAAATACTTTTTACTGGGGAAAATTTCAGCCTTGTACAGAAAGAACAGTACAGCGAACAGCACACACAGCCACACTCGCTTCCTGTCCCCTCCACTGCGCCCCTCCCTCTACCCATGAACGATTTCAGAGTAAATCCTATGTCATCAGTAAACACCTCAGTATGAACCTCTAACAGGTACTCTTTGATCTTTTTAATCATCAAAATAACATTACCCAATTAACAATCATACCTTTACATCATCAAATGCCCAGTTTTCCAATTCCCCTGACAGTATTACAAGTTTGTTTGTTTACATTTCATTTCCAGTTTGGCAGCATGAAGAGACTCCCGCTGGTCAAATCTGGTATAGTTTAAACATCAAGAAATACTGACTAATTCCTTTCAACACACTGAATATGCAAAAATCTATGAGAACAAGAATTTGCCACAACTGCACAGGACTAGTACCTTGACTCCTTACTTTGAAAATCGGCAAAAGAAAAAAAAAAGAAAATTGGCAAATTGGTAGTTAAATAGATAGAACTGAGTACTTATTCTACTTTTTATGGAAGAACTGTAATTGTCCCATTTGATGAGGAAAAGCTCTTCTTTAGAGGAGAATAACAGCTAATGAATGGAAGAAAAAAGTAAAAGTTATTAGAAAATCACCATTTTACCAAATGAAATCACTGATTCAGGCAAGGATGAACATAGAAGGCTGATGCCAGAAAAACTCCAAGAAAAGGAATGAGCACTAACTTTCCTAGTACAATGTAAGAAAACACCCATTTCATTATTCCTGATGCATACAGTAGACAGTAATTTTAATGTTTAATCTACATATTTCGTAAGGAATTAGAATGACTTAAATAATAAGCCATAAAGTGGGAAATTGTGAAATAAATATGTGTCTATGTGCTGTGTATTTTAGGTAAGCTAAGGGTTGTGCTCTTTATATTTTCATATCCGTCTTTAGTTGTCTAAAGTGAACAATACTCTTTGGAGGAGTATTTTCTCCAACGTTATGAAAATGTTTAAACATACGGAAAAGCTGAAAGACTTTATAGGGAACAACCCCATACCTATCACCTAGATTCTGCAATTAACATGTTGCTATCCTTGTTCTGTGGATTGAATGTCCCAGTAAAACGCACTGTAACACTGTTAAGAAGGTGAGAAATCTGATTGTGGTATTTACTTATAGTATTAGTCCTTTTCTGCTACTGATAACAAAATACATGGGACTGGGTGACTTATAAGAAAATTAAACTTATTGCTTACAGTTTCTGAGGCTGGGAAGTCTGAAGTCCAGGGAACACAGCTGGTGAGGGTCTTCTTCAGTGGTAGCTTTACTGCAATGCAGAGGTCTCACATGGCAGAAAATGGCAAAGAAAGAGAAACTCTCACATGCTCTCCTTTTAAAAGCCCTCAGAATCACACCCCTGATGACAATTAATCCACTAACTAGAGCATGGTCCTACAATCTAATCACCTCTTCAAGGCCCCACCTTTCAATTATCATAATCGGATTTCCCACCCTGAACAGATACAGTGGCGATTAAGCTTCTAATATATGAACTTTGGGGGACATAATTCAATCAAACTACAGCATTCTGCCCCCAGCTCCTAAAGCTCATATCCTTCTCACAGGTAAAGACATTCATTCCATCCCCAAAGACTTGTTTAAACTCAAAAGTCAAAGGTTCAAATTCCCATCTGTGAAATCAAAACAAGTTATCTACTTCCAAGATACAATGGTGGGACAAGCATAAGGTACATATTCCCATTCAAAACAGGAGAAATAGGCCAAAATAAAGGCTAAACAGCTCCCAAACAAGTTCAAAACCCAGTAGGACAGATATTGGATCTCAAAGCTGGCAAATCATGTACCTTGACTCTATGTTCAATGTCCTCTGCACACTGGTACAGGGGTTGGGTCCCCAAGTCCTTAGGCAGCTCCATTCCTGTGGCTTTCCTGGTCTCAGGTGATGCTTTAGCTCTTGCAGGCTGGCGTTGCACACTGGTAGCCCCACAAGTCTGGGGTCTACATGGCAGTCCCGCTCCCACAACTCTACTAGGCATGGTCTTGGTGGGGTTTTTCTACTGCAAATCTGACCCCACATTTCTTCTTGGAATTGCTCTAGCAAAGGCTCTACGTAGTGAATCTGCCCCTGCAACTGATCTCTTCCTGGGCCCCCACACTTTTCCATACATCCTTTGAAATCGAGGTGGAGGCTCCCAAGCCTTCACAGCTCTTGCATTCTGCGAGCCTGTAGACCTAACACTATGTGGACACTGCCAAGAAAATACTAGACTTCTGGCTTGTATTTTCCAAAGCTGCAGGTCCAGCCACACTTGGGGCCAATTTAGCCATGGCTGGAGCAGCTCAAAGCAGTTGGGTTACTGGTGTGGGGAGCAGCATCCCAGGGTGGCCCTGGGCAGTGAGTCTGTGGAGGGTGCCTCGGGTCCGTTCCCCAGGACCATTCTGTCTCCCTAGGCCTCTGGGCCTGTAATGGAAAACGCAGCCTCCAAGATCTCTGATAAACCTCCAAGGTCTCTTTCCCCTTCTCTTGATAATTCCTTTCTTCTATACTAATCTCCTTAGCAAACAGTCACTGGGCTACACCAATGAATTGTTCTCCTGAAGATGCTTGCTGCTTCTCTACCACACGGCCAGACTGCAAATTTTCCAAATCTCTATGCTCTGCTTTCCTTTTAAGTTCAGGCTCTATGTCATGCCTTTGCAGCCATAACTCAGCATAGGCTGTTGCAAGTACCTGAGTGCTTCGCTGCTGAGAAATTTCTTTTGCCAAATACTCTGGGTCAGCACCTTTAAGTTTCACATTCCATAAAGCTTTTGGGCATGAACAGAATGCAGCCAAGTTCCTTGCTAGTTCATAGCAAGGGTGATCTTTGCTCCCAATAAACTCCTCTTTGTTTCTAAGACCTCCTTAGAATGGTCTTTATAGTCCATATGCCCATAAGCATTCTGGTCACCACCATTTAACCAGTCTCTAAAATGTTCCAAACTTTCCCTGGTGTTCTTGTCTTCTAAACTCCCACCAGCAGCTAGGCTTTTTCTAGCCTGCTCCTTCAAATTCTTCCAGTCTTTGCCCATTATCCAGTTCCAAAGCCACTTCCACACTTTCAAGTATTTACTATAAGCAATGCCCCACTCCTGGTAGCAATTTTCTGTATTAGTCTGTTTCTGTTTATTTTTTTTGTGGTTAGACAATTATGGTATTTAAAAGGCAGGGACTTTATGAGGTGATTGGATCCTGAGGACTGTGTCCTAGTGAACAGATTAACTGATTCATGCATTAATCAGTTAATGGTTTAATGCGTTATCAGGGAGTGGTACTGATGGCTTTATAAGGTGAGCAAGTGAGCTTATTAACTCTCCCT
>NW_007735426.1:15082-16564 GCF_000696425.1 Galeopterus variegatus | reverse complement strand
TTATCAGGGAGTGGTACTGATGGCTTTATAAGGTGAGCAAGTGAGCTTATTAACTCTCCCTCATGCCATTCTCACCACGAGAAACCCTGGTCACCATGGGACCCTGTGGAGGGTTCCCACTCAGAAGAAGGCCTTTACCATATAAGTCCCCTGGAATGTGGACTTCCCAGCCTCCAGAACTCTAAGAAATAAATTTCATTTATTTAAAAATTACCCAGATTCAGGTATTCTGTTCAAAGTGATGGAAAATGGACTAATACACACTGCTTCATCTATCCATCGATTTATTCCTCTTTCCACTCATTTATGTTTTGATACATTTCTACATTAACTTGCAGACATCAGCACACTTCATCCTCAAATACTTCAGCTTGCATACCATTAACTAGAATTCAATATCTGCTTGTAATTCTTTTTTCTTCTTTTGAGGCAAAATTTACAATGAGGTAGATGTACGAGTGTTAAGCACATCACTTGATTGATTAGTTTTGACAAGTTCACCTTGTAACGAAAACTGCTATCAACATGTAGAACATTACCATCATCCCAGAAAGTTCCCTCATGCCTCTTCCAAGTCAATTTCCATCTCCACCCAGAGGCAACCATGGTTCTGATTTTTTCCATCATAGTCTGTTCCAAGACATATAAATGGAACAGTATGAGTACAGTATGTACTCACTGTTGTGAGGCATAAAACAGTATGTACTCTTGTTGTAAGGCATCTCAGCATGTTTTCAAGATTCACTCATGTTGTTGTATGTCATTAGCTTGTTCCTTTTTATTTCTGAGAACTGCCCCCGCATATGAACATACTGAAGTTTTAAAATCTAATTTCCTCCTAGTTTTTGACTACTATAAATAAAGCTGCCATGAATATTCTTGTACAAAAAAAAGTGACTAAACGTATACTGCTCCAAATGACAGCTGCATTCCCCTTATGATACGTTATTTTACATTCTTCATGAAGTACTTATAATGTATTAGGAATGTAACTACCTGGAACATAATTTAAATATGTGGTTCAGGGGCTGGCCAATTTGCTCAGTTGGTTAGAGCTTGGTGTCGGTAACACCAAGGTCATGGGTTCAGATCCCAGCACTGGCCAGCTGCCAAAAATAAATAAATAAAATATAGATACATTTATAGAATAGATAAAATCATGAAAGGTGAGAGGCTGCGGAGTCCTCTCCTGTAAGAAGTTCAAGTGCTTGCATGCATTCTGACACCATGTGGACTGAAGAGATGAAAATAACTTCCATTATTTGTTCACTCACTGCTCTTCTTTCCCATATAGTTGATATTTACAAGCACATACTGACATCTATTCATTCCAAGGAGGCTGTATCAAAGTTACATAGATTCTAATGAACTAAATATTTGTGAAATTAATTTTGCCAGTTCCTATGACTCTAAGAATTCTCTCTCACGCCTTCCAAAGGAGTTTCACAAAGTCCTTGCTTCTGCACGCAAACTGTCCCGTTG
>NW_007735426.1:12053-14388 GCF_000696425.1 Galeopterus variegatus | reverse complement strand
TCTCACGCCTTCCAAAGGAGTTTCACAAAGTCCTTGCTTCTGCACGCAAACTGTCCCGTTGTCCCCATTGTAGCCTGGGTTGTGCAGCCTTAACCCTAGAAGACTGTACTATGGTTATCAAGCTTTCACAATGCCCTCTGCTGGCTCTGGTTTTGCTCTCCCTTCTTAAGGAGTACAAAGTACTCTCCATAATGAGGCTGAGCTCTTTAAGTGCTACAACTGCAATTAGAACATTAGAAAAACCCACATATATCTTTGGCCAATTACTTAACGATATCTCTTTAGCGACAGAATTGAAATAACTTAATAACCATCCAGAAAATGTTTTTTAAAAAGCTTTTAAACCCAGAGCTAAAGTTACTCAGCATTGAAAGTTAGACTTATTCCTGTATGTTAATCTTCTAAATGGTCCTGTCCTCTTTCAGAACTCCCATCTCAGTGACTCTCCCTCACTTTCATAGCCAACCCACAACCAAGTCTCATCAATTTTATTTCCTAAATCCCACGCAAATCCATCCACTTCTCTCCACATCCACTGCCACTACCCGTGTTCAAGACATCGTCCATCTCGTTTGGATTCCTGCCAGTCTCCTAACTGGGCTCTTACACCATGCCTGAACCCTGCAACCAGTTCTCCCCACTGCACTGTTGTCACCACACCCAGTGCCTCTCCACCTTAAAAGTGCCCCAAGATTCAAGACCTGCACCTTCACCAGGCCGAAAGACTCCAGCCTCTCCTTTCTGCCTAAACCACACTGGCTGTTCTTTCCCTTGTTTGAGGAAATGCCAGATCAGCGTCTCTTACTCTTAGGTTACTCTTCTGATTACCTCCCAAACTAAGCCAGACCCACCCATCCCGAATTTGTTTGCTGAGCTCAACATTAAACTCTGCTGTAGTCCAGTTAACCTATAGCGGTTATCATAATCATGACTTTGTGACTATCTTATTACTATCGCTCCCTCTCTCTAGACCGTAGGCTCTATGAAGCAGGGAACAAATCTGATTTATTCATTACTGCATGGCACAATAAATAAATGGCAGTTGATTTCCCAGATTCTGCTCTCCAGTCTGTACTCTCCTTAGACCGAAGCCTTTTATAACACGTACTTGGAACTGTATCTTCTCGGGAAGAAAACTTATTTTACTTTGTTCTTCAGTCTTATGCCACGGAGCCTACTAAATGACAATTAAGGAAAAAAGAAAACCCACAGTCACATCGCGACCTTCCGCACTAAGGGTTGTCCCAGGGCCGCAGGCAACAAGCAAGTTTGGCCAGCCCTTCTGCGCAGGCGCAAGGGCCCCTCGCCCTCTGGCTCTACCGGAGCTTGCTCAGGCACTACTCCGGTCACGTGCGGCAGCGTTGGCCACGCCCACCGCCAGAAGCCTACCCACGGCGCGCCTCGGCCGGAGAAGGGACGTAGGGACGAACTGCGTGCGTGCGTGCGTGCGTGAGCGCGTACATAGGCCGAAACGGCAGGGTGGGGCAGGACTTGGAGGAGACTGTAGGAATGGCGCCGGGGTTAGGTCTGGCGACACTGGGAAGCTCGGGTAGCGGCCTAAGCCCGAAGACGGCTATACAGCCCGGCCCAACCCCCGACCCCGTGGCAGGGCTTGCGAGGCCTCGTCGCCCTCCGCCCGGCAAGACGGGGTGGCCCTGACCTTCTAAGGACGCGGCCGAGCGCAGTGCCGCTTCCTCCGCAGGCAGTGTCCCCTAAGACCACGTCCTCCCGCCGGAGATCTCCTCACCGCTCACCTTTACTATCTACCTGTGCCGGAGTTGGCGATTGGTACCAGGTGTGGCAGGAGGAGCCAGTAAACGGACTCCGCGGCGAGACCTCGTCACTTTCCGTAGTGGGCGGGGCTTGGGCCCGCGGCTTTTAAAGGAGATGACTTGGGGACGAGCGCGTTTCCGCTGGTGGGATAAATTCCTCCGACAAAAAATGCTGAAGGCGTGGGGGGGTTTTCTGCGGGGAAGTTGCTCCTCACCCGGGTCCTGCCGCTGCGTAGGGGGAATGAACGTGGAGTTTCTGCAGTAATCAGGGCATCCCTGCCACCAGTACGTTACGTTAACACCTGTCTCGGTATGGCTACATCTCCCACCAGGGTTTATAGAGAGCTTTCGCAAGTGTATTTTTTATTTAATCAAATAGTCAATCTAATAAAATAGTTCGTAAACGTCCTTTATAATCGTTGGGAGTTAGAGAGCCCTGTCCCTGATTGACAGGTGAGCAGTAGCACGCGGTTCTAACAGGTCCTTGATGTGACGAAGGGGAGGCGGACCCGGAGCCAGAGTAGAGCCGGCTGTAAACCCCGGCGCCGGCGGCTGGGGCCTCC
>NW_007735426.1:0-11628 GCF_000696425.1 Galeopterus variegatus | reverse complement strand
AGCGAGAATCTGCAATCGTGTCTTAGTGAAGCCACCTAATGTGGCGATAGTTTCATTCCTTCTATGAAGGGAAACTCTAACATTTATTGGCTATCTGTAGTCCACTGGGACACGTTATCTTATTTAATTCTCCTTGGACAGCCCCTGGAACCAGATCTTGCCTTTGTATTAGAAATGAAGAAACTAGTTCCGCCTTCAGTAGCTCCTTGAAAGCAGACGGAGTCTCTGTTTCCTCACCAAATCCACAGCACCTGGCACCTCAGGCACTCACAATTTGTGGAAATAGTGAGATGAGCCCCGAAACAACTCGCGTGTGACCCAGAGTCCAGCTTTGCACGTTGGCCATTTCCAAGTTAAACAGGAAGAATTAAAGATTCACTTTATTCTACCCAGATTATTTCTTAATACCAAGATACAGGTTTGTTTGATGCAGGTAGGGGGATAGAGCGAGTAGCACAATACCTTGGGGAACGTTAGGTGCTCAGCGGTTACGTGTGCACACATTTATTGTAGCATTGATCTATGTGCCAGACATGGCTCTAAACACTTAAATTATAGCCAATTACTTAATCTTCAGGACAACCTTATAATATTCTACATTTTACAGATGAGGGAATCGCAGCATAAGAAACTAAGTAATATGTCCAAGGTCACACAACTAGTGGCAGAATGAAGAATAAAAACCAAAACAGCCAAGACAGGCAGCCTGGCTCCGGAGTTGGCGCTCTTAACCCTACTGAGTGAAGCCGTGGAGTTACAAGTCTGAAAATACTAAATGAAGTGAAGTGTGTAAAAGTAATTGAAGCATTTAATACCCAAACTTAAGGGTGTTTAAGGACTTAAAATTTGTTAAGACTATGATTGGAGTAAATTCATACCAAGCAGTCACTGATAACCGAAGTTACCTGCCATCTCTTTTGTAGCCCCTCTTTGCAGGCATATGTGTGCAGAGTAGGTGATTTGGAAACTTTCTAGATTGCCACGTCAGATATCTGAACACCTGAAAGGGGGTGCTGTAGCATTCCTGGGAAGGAAAAGGATGTGCATTACACACATGCCTTCAGATGGAGAGAAGCCATTTTTTCCATTTTTCCCTTAAACTCTGATTTGACCTCCAGCTGAAATGGGACTTGGCAGCTTTTAAAGAGTCATCGAGATCCTTGAGCTCAGCTCAGTAGGGGCAGATTTTGAAGACCCTTGAATAAAGACAGTAAAGCAGGCAACTGGCTCCTCCAGGCCTTCTTGCATTTATGGCCTCTACTTATTAGGATACAATTTTTGGTGTGGGGAAGAAATATTCCTATGTCACCAATCTTCTGTAAACTCTCTAATCCATTATGGGCATAGAAGAGAACTCTGAGACATGTATAGAGCTTTCCCAATTGTTATCGTTTTTACCCATGACTTACTAAAATAGAAGTGTTAACTCACCCAAATCCTGCCACTAAAATTCCTACAGTTTTCACCACATAGTAATTTAATTTCCACGTTAACTTCCACGGTAGGTCTATGAATTTTCTCACTGGATGCCTACATTAGTGTTTTGCTCTGGTGAAGGATTAATGGAAATACTCTGTTCCTCCCTTGCCTGTTAGCTTTCCAAGTCCCCTCACTTTCCCCTGATGCAGAAGGAAACTTTGGAAGTGAGGAGGCGTGTGAGACTCAGTTGCTTAGCCCAGGGTCATTGATGTACAATATATCTGTTCCACAAAGGGATTATTCTATGGGTGATTGTTTTAGAAAGTTATTAACACTAGGCTGTGTCTTTGTCTTAATTGTAACAATTAAAAAGCTAATCTTACACAAATCAAAACCTTAGGTTTATTTTGAAGTTATGTAGATGCTGCAAATCCCATGTGGGTTCAGATATTCAGCATATTCTTCAACAAACAGTTGTTCATTGATTATAGTTAATTTATATACCCCCTCATAAGATTATAAACTCTTATTAGGGTAGTTTTGCTGCAATAAGGCAATTGAAGTCTATCATATGTGAGATCCTGTGTCGTGCCAACCAAATCTAGCTGAGAGCAGTTGTCTTAAGTGGCANAAATCAAAACCTTAGGTTTATTTTGAAGTTATGTAGATGCTGCAAATCCCATGTGGGTTCAAATATTCAGCATATTCTTCAACAAACAGTTGTTCATTGATTATATTAATTTATATACCCCCTCATAAGATTATAAACTCTTATTAGGGTAGTTTTGCTGCAATAAGGCAATTGAAGTCTATTATATGTGAGATCCTGTGTCGTGCCAACCAAATCTAGCTGAGAGCAGTTGTCTTAAGTGGCAGCAAGTGTCATTACAATGCTAGTTTCGTAGCTGATAGGATTTGTGCTCTCTCCTCAGTTTATGTTTATAGACTCGTAAAAAGGGACACAGGAAGAAAGGTGTGCAAGAGACTGCATATCAGGTAACTCATTCAGAACTTCCTGAAGAGATACTCTCAGCCCAATACCATGAGTCCATTACCATAAACTATTAAAACTGGAAGTTTTCTTATGGAATCTATGATTTATCCTCAGGCAGGATTGTGATTAATCCATTCCAAACATGTAAACATCCATGTACTTCAAAAACAAAACACAGAAACTTCAGGCAAGGGAGATTTAGCTCCTCATTTCTATATTTTATAAGACTTGAGAATCTCTTCCTTTATGTAATCCAAATCCAACATGTTGCTGCTTAGGCTGGTCACCCAGTAGAGCTAGAGAACATCTGGTGCCCACATCTGTGTTATAACCCTTCATGTGCTCTCAAACTATTATTAGATTCAGAATAAATTTCTTTGCTATGTGTAAGATTTCACATAACATTAGACTCCACAGTAATCATTTCTCTTGTCAGAAAATGACTGTGGTTGTGAATGAGCGTGATATATTGTAATAAACTCTTTTTAAAAGATTTTATGTCTACTAAGTAAAAGAGTATTTGTATGTGGAAGTTCCATTTATCTTCTGTGAAAAGTCTCTTGTGCAACTGAATGAAGATATTCAGCATATTCTTCAACAAACAGTTGTTCATTGATTATAGTTAATTTATATACCCCCTCATAAGATTATAAACTCTTATTAGGGTAGTTTTGCTGCAATAAGGCAATTGAAGTCTATCATATGTGAGATCCTGTGTCGTGCCAACCAAATCTAGCTGAGAGCAGTTGTCTTAAGTGGCAGCAAGTGTCATTACAATGCTAGTTTCGTAGCTGATAGGATTTGTGCTCTCTCCTCAGTTTATGTTTATAGACTCGTAAAAAGGGACACAGGAAGAAAGGTGTGCAAGAGACTGCATATCAGGTAACTCATTCAGAACTTCCTGAAGAGATACTCTCAGCCCAATACCATGAGTCCATTACCATAAACTATTAAAACTGGAAGTTTTCTTATGGAATCTCTATGATTTATCCTCAGGCAGGATTGTGATTAATCCATTCCAAACATGTAAACATCCATGTACTTCAAAAACAAAACACAAAAACTTCAGGCAAGGGAGATTTAGCTCCTCATTTCTATATTTTGTAAGACTTGAGAATCTCTTCCTTTATGTAATCCAAATCCAACATGTTGCTGCTTAGGCTGGTTACCCAGTAGAGCTGGAGAACATCTGGTGCCCACATCTGTGTTATAACCCTTCATGTGCTCTCAAACTATTATTAGATTCAGAATAAATTTCTTTGCTATGTGTAAGATTTCACATAACATTAGACTCCACAGTAATCATTTCTCTTGTCAGAAAATGACTGTGGTTGTGAATGAGCGTGATATATTGTAATAAACTCTTTTTAAAAGATTTTATGTCTACTAAGTAAAAGTATTTGTATGTGGAAGTTCCATTTATCTTCTGTGAAAAGTCTCTTGTGCAACTGAATGAAGCAGAAAACAGGTTCAAAAGTTTTGTTTGGAAAAACAACAGCCGTGTGCTTCTGTTTCAAAGGTATTATGTAATATTTTACATTTTACAGATGAGGGAACTGAAGCGCTGCTTGGTGTGATTCAGTTAACTCTCTTCATTTTGAAACAATGAAAATAATTTCCGTTACCATCATGGGTCGTCATGCAGAACGATAAAGAGCTAGAACATGAAACCTTACAAAATGTACAGTGTTTACTGCTGTGTAAATCAAAGCCAAACAGGACCAAGTTATTAGTTAGCATTTTATATTTAAAATACAACCCAATACTATTTTTAAACACGTGGGTCATCATGCAGAACGATAAAGAGCTAGAACATGAAACCTTACAAAATGTACAGTGTTTACTGCTGTGTAAATCAAAGCCAAATAGGACCAAGTTATTAGTTAGCATTTTATATTTAAAATACAACCCAATACTATTTTTAAACACCCACACGAGATCTTCTAGTTTCAAGGCTATTTAAGGAAAGCAGGACTGATGGCAAATATAACGTTAGTGGTAAAACAAATTTGTACTCTCATCGTTTCCCAACTTTGAGGAAAATAGAATTAAAAGCAAATTATTTCATGTTGGAAAGTTCCTAGCTCTGGAGTTTTACATGTTTACTGTACAGGGAAGACTTGCACTGTACCTTGGAGTCATTGTTTTGCTGCTTTTCCCCTCCCCGAAAGTCGCTACATTCTGCTGCACAGATTTTAAAGGCTGCTTTGTTGGCAGCCTAGGACACATCCGTGACCTTACCAAAGTGGAAGTGAAAGCTTTCAGTTTTTCTTCTTTATTTATTTAGTTTTCTTTGCAACAGTAAATCTACTAATTTTACAGTCAGTTGAACAGCAATAGATTAATTTGTGTAAAGTCCGTATTCACAAAGAAAACCTGAACTTCAGTGGCTTGAATGCCTGAAACTGCAGTGTGATATTTGAAGGGTAGACACTCTTACAACTTGCTCTAGCAGGATGCAGGCAGGCCACTGTCACCTGCTTCTCAGCACAGGTGCTGACCCCTCGGTCGACTCGGGGCCTCCTGCCGGGGTAGCAGGAAGCCTGGGCCTTTGTGTGCTACAGAGAACGCTTTTCCAATGACTGGGCTAGTTTTCTCCAGCAGCCACAGGAAGCAGAAGAAAGAAGAGGTTAAAGGCCACCACAAGGGTCAGAATGGGTTAAATTTAGTTAACATCAGAGGTTATAGCTTTTAACAGAGCTTCAAGAAAACTTATTTGAAGATGCAATTTGTTTCTTCTTTGTCAACTGTTATTTTTTTTCTTTTTACCCTATTGATAGTGACAGCTTAACAAAGTTTTTATATGCTAGAGGTTTTCATCCTTTAGAATATAAAGAACTGTGTTCCTAAAAAGAGATGCAGGTGGAGGACTTTAGAAAGCTTCCATGATTTTCAAATTGGGAGCTTTAAAATAGGCTCCCTGCTTGGCTAAATCAAAAATAATCTGTGAGGGATGTTGAAAAAATCCTCATTAGAAATGGAAGAACACTTCAGTAGTCAGAGGCAGAGGCTCAAACTTCTAGAATATTCTTTGTGTGTATTTTTCTCTCAGCTATCCTATTGTACTTTTCCCAGTTGTTATCCAAAATCACCAAAGAGGCCTTCTCTTAAGTTTCCGTGAGTGTATTTCTTTAAATTCAGAGCATAATACTGGCAGAAGTAGTTGTTATTGTATTTCTATGTAAGCAAAAAAGATGGCCATAGATTTCTATATATACCCTTTATGGTCTCTTGTAATTCTGCTACTCTGCATTTTCTGTTCAAGGACTGGACTGTTATGGAAATTGGTCTTTCAAAAGAGAGTCATGTAAACGCTAGCCTTTGAATTGGAAATGTATGATTACCTAGGTCTAATGTTGAGTATCCTGCATCATAGTAAGGCCTCATGTATTATGTAGCTGCATTTCTCTGATAAATGAGGCTTGACTTTTCGAATGAGTAAATTCATCTAGCTGAGGTTTTGGAATTCTGAACTTGGGTTTCTGAAGCCTTGCTTTCTACACAGTGGTCAGCAAGGTAAGCTACACATCTAAGTGCTACACATCTAAGAACTACAGTATGCATTGGAAACATGTTTATTTCAAATATGGTGAGGAGTCATTTGATTATTATTTGGGAAATAAGATGTTTTGTAGAAGGGAATTTTCCAGATAAGCTTACCTCTCAAATAAACACAAAACTTCTTTATTCTTGCCATTTTATATCAAGTACTTTATATAATGTATTACAAACTTTATTACTTTTTGAAATATGCTATAATGATTTTTTTAAATAATGATTTGATACCTGGGGATATCATTATGACTGTACATAATTATATGGTGGTATATAGTACAGCCACACTTGTATTAAAGGCCACTACATGCCCAAACTCTCACGGTTTCTGAATTTGTAATTCTACTTTTTATAGATTTTCCTACTCTTCTCTTGCCATTCTAATGTCAGCCACCCCTTTTTGTGGCTGTGTTTGCCTACCTAGCTTTAATAATTCTCTCTTCTAAAGTTCTGTTCAAAGTGAAATTCAGTCTCACCGGCCTGATGCAGGTATGGCCTAAGGGATCTACTAGCTCTGCATCCCACCTTATTCTGCATTAGCCCTACACAGCTGCCAGGGTAACCCGGTTTTACTAAAGCTTCATTCATACCATTTCCTTGCAAAAAAAACAAACAGAAAAACTTTTGGTGGCCTGCCTGCTGAATTGGAATGTGATTTTTCGCCCTAGCTTTGATCGATCTCTGCAACATAATCTCCAGCCTGTTGTAGTAAACAAGTAGTAAATAAGTCAGTCAGTTTGCTTGCTTTGCCTGGACCCCTTTCTCAAGGTCTGCTCCTGCACACATGATGAAAGGGGCACCCACATCCAAATGTCCTGTCCCCGATCCCCCTCTCTGGCCATAGCTGATTGAACCTGACCTATAAGAAACTTAATCCACAGATTGTGATAACTTGTGAATTTGAACTGGGAGATTAGTTGGGTGTCAAAGGGTACTTGTCGCAGAGATACTAATTGAATATCCGTTCTCCTCTTTTGCAGGTTTTAGGGGGCCTGTGGCTGTCCAGGATACAGACGGTATGTTCAGCCTCCTTTACAGAGATGTGTGGCCAGATGACCAAATTCTGGCCAATGAATAGCAGGATAACCGTAAGTCCTGGGACCATCCTATTTTATGCCTGTTATCCTGATATAATTATTAATAGCATCTCTTTTACTCTCACAAGGGTTCCAGTTTAGATAGCATGTTATATGGTCACCCTAAGTAAGCAGCTATGGCATGTGCAACTTCCAGGAAGTTCTCTTAAAAGGAGAGAATGCTGTCCTCCCCTTCCTCCTTTCTGCTAGGTGGAATGCTGACCCGCTGGTGAGTGTTAGTGTCATCCTAGAGCATGAGGGGTCATGGAGCAGGGGGATGGAAGGAGACTGAGCCCCAACACTGTGGCACAACAGGCTGGCCGAAGTTCAGCATGCGGGGACACCTCCCACTCATAAGATTAAAGCCTGATAAAGATCTTTTAATGAAACACGGTGTTTGCAGAGCACCCTTTGGTTTGCTTGAATGTGAGGAGAGATAGGCTTTTACATTGCAGTTGAACCTACTCCTAACCAACACTGTACTTGAACTAAAAAGTCTTGTAAAGTTTCTTCCCTTTGGTTTGCTTGAATGTGAGGAGAGATAGGCTTTTACACTGCAGTTGAACCTACTCCTAACCAACACTGTACTTGAACTAAAAAGTCTTGTAAAGTTTCTTTCATGATATGATAGAAGCCAGTGCCACGTGCACACTGGAGTTCTGTAAGCGGCTTAGTGGGTCTGCAGAGAGAGGGGGGAGAATGACATAAACATGAAGAGAGAACCACACAGAAAGGCAGGAGACAGTGGGGCCCCATGTGAGGTGGGGAAGGAGCCTTCATTTCTAACTTTCTAATTCCAGGCCGATGGGGTCCACTGGTCTCCATTCCCTGTCTTTAGATAACTCTTAGGTAGATTTTTTTTACAGCAACTTTCTGTTCCTGGCAACCACACATCTTTATAGCTTTAACTCTCTTCACCCAACACAGCTGAGCAGCCAAATGATGACTTGCTGTCCCCTAACAATGTATTGTACTCTGCTGCCCCTGTGCCCGGTCATGCCCTACCTTCTTTCCAGAATACAGAGTCTTTCAGCCCTTGCCCAACTACCACTGAGACAGGAGGTGCTCAGTCTCCATGGGGTTGGGTTTCAGGCCTCTCTCCTGGGTCTCAGACCACTCCCCTAGATCTCAAGCCCTTCCTCTGAGTCCTAAGCTATGGGGCCTGCAGCACCCATTTTTGGCACGAGCATGTGGAAATTGAGACCTCAGTGGGTAGATTTACGTAATCTCAGTAGCCAAGCCTGTTCAGTAAAACAGAGTTTATCCCTTGAATGACCTTTCACTTGAGGTGCTGGAGAGCACCAAATATATTTGAATATATTTGGCACAGGAGGTGGAATTTGACCAATGAGCATGCTCTAAAAGAGACCAACTGAGCACATGCAAGACTGTTACATAACTGGGAACCACCGCCTTAGTTGAATATTTATTAAATAGCATGAATATGTATTAGGCAGCAAAACTATAACGGTAGAATACCAGCAGAAGGCAGGGTTCTTGCCCACTTCTCCTGGGGCCAACCCACACTTCGCTGGTGAGGTGTGTATGCTTTACTTCTGTGTTAAGCTTACTTCTAATGTGCAGCCGCTCACACTCTTGAGCCAGCCTACACTTTGTACTAAACTCTAAGTGTGTATTTCTCACTTTTGCATTAAATTTGGTGCAGGCCCTGCTCAGTCTCTGGAGCTAAGCCGCACTTTTCTCTGTGAAGTCTGCTTCTTACTTTGCTACGTTAAACCTGCTTTCACTTTCTACTGAGACTTTGCTCTTGAGTTCTTTCCCATGGTGAAGTCAAGAACCTGCTAGAGGACAGGGTAGGTTGAGGCTGGCCATCGGGCCTCCCCAGACCCTCTCCTCCAGTATCACCACCTCTCTATGAAGCCTTCCCTTAGCCCAGCTGGATGCATTTCTATCTTCTTTGGACCTCTGTCATTTTGTGTATGCCTTTCCTGTGCCATTTACTTTTCTCTGTCTCCTAACATAGTTGCTTGTATATGTGGTATATCCTGCCCTGGACATTGTCAGCTCCTTGAAGGCAGGGACTGCACCTTTACTAGTTCTTGTGCCATCTACAGCAGCCAGCCTACTGGCCTGTATGTCTTTAGCGTATACGAAGTATTTGTTGAATAGTCGTGGGCTGTAGAACGTATACAACAAAGCCTTTTCAAATGGTTCCTGAAATAAGAGAGAGCGGGCTGTCTTTGAGTAAACTGCCTTTGTGCAAACCTCTGTGTCTTTTAGAGGCTTCATCTTCCTTCTCTGGCTTTGACTTGAGGGTACTTAATAAGAAACCACTAAGTATTTTACTACGGTTTTAGGAGGAAACTTTCTAAATTGCCCCCAGTGGCTCTGCTGAGATAGGGATCTTTTGTTGAAACAAACTTCTGTGCTAGATATGTTGCTATGACTGTAGTAATAATACACAATGACTGAATTAGAAGCCCAGAAATCTAAACAATTTATGAAAAAGTCACAGAGAAAGTCTGCATCTCAAAAAGGATTAGCAATGAGGTCTTTGGATTTCCTTGCATTAATTGCTACATTATGGACTCTATAATCTGCAACCTACATTTAATATAATCATCACAGTAATTGTCAAGAGGGCTGTTAAATGACCGCATATGTGTCACATTGGGCTGACCTTGCTATACCCAAATCAGAAAGATCAGATATGGTTCATAATGCAGTGGAAAATTCAGTCTAACTGCTTCTTTCATTTTCTGTACATAATAGACAGGTTTTAGGACTGACCCGGACAAACGTTTTAGTGTTAAGGCTCATAGTCAAAAACAGACACTTTTATAAAAGGGATCTATGTGTATTTACAAGTGCAACTTTTAATTATTACTAGGAGAGCATGCAACTGAATGATGTGGGCTAGTGGGAAAAAAGTGCATGTGCCTTGCATCACGATGCCTCATTCATAGGCCGTAATTGATAGCCATTGGCATTCATCGTACTGCCTTTCACGCTGAACCATCGTGTCGTGACACACCAGTGTGCAGAAGTCATTTGTGTTCATAATAGTTTAAGTCATAAAAATTGCCACTGATTTCGATAGCCATTGGCATTCATCGTACTGCCTTTCACGCTGAACCATCGTGTCGTGACATACCAGTGTGCAGAAGTCATTTGTGTTCATAATAGTTTAAGTCATAAAAATTGCCACTGATTTTACTTACATTATGGTTTTGTTGTTTACAAATGTCCATTCTGAAGTTATTCTGTTTGTAGTTGGCCGCTAGACCACTTGTATCTCAGATGCAAAGACAGAACTGCTGAGTTACAGGTAGCATCACAGGTGCTGCGTCTTACCCAACAGTGGGCTTGGCCAGGCCTTCGCCTGCTTCCTGGACACCCCGAGGCTCACGCATGAGTTTTGTTGCAGGTTGGGGGGGGCTGCCCCCAGAGGGTGAGCACTGCTTTCCTAGGCAAAGGCAATGGTGTGGATGAAAGAACAAAACAGGGGCTGAGAAACCCATTTATACTCTTATGTAACAAATCTAAAGAATAAAACGCAGAACAGCAAATTCTAAGTATGTAGAGAGGTCTGAAGAGCCACGTGGCAGTCTGCTGGTTGCCAATGTGGCACGGAGGACAGACCTGGAGCCAGGGGATATAGGTCCAGGCTGCAACTCGTTGGCTGCTGTGTGTTTTCTGCAGTGAGTTTATATCCCATGGGATTGAGAGTGCTCAGATTTTATACTTTGGCCTGAGCAGTTAAGAAAAATAGCAGAATTTTCATGACATTTATATTTAAAATATGTCATAACTTTAAAGTATTTTGGTTACTGCCGATAGAATATTATATAAAATGAACATTAAAACACAGCTAAATTTTTGCATTAGGGTGTACATGAACTTGTTTCAGTGAGAGATATTTTATAAATTCAGCCTGTGTGTAATAGAATTTCTTTTATAAATTAACTTGCATAAACAGTAAAGCTTACTTGCATATTCAGTAAAACAAGAATACAGATTATTTGTTTTTTACCAATAATTGTCTAAAATATTCTCATGACAGGGGCTGGACTGGAGCTGACACTTTATACTCAATTACTCCCAAGCAAGGTGCTTGAGTGTCTGAAGTGCTCTGTGGAAGCTAGGTCTGGAAATCAGTCCAGTAGATTCCACTAGGATTTCTACTCTTTCATTAGACTCTAGTGGACATCTTATCTTCCTAGTCTAAGGGTTTTCATCATGGTGGTACTATTGAATAATTCTTATATGCCCAGAGATATGGTACTGAATGGGAATCAGACTTCTGAGAAAAGGAATTAAGTGGTTTGATGAATTCTGTCCCTAATTCCATGACAAATGACACATGGGTATCCTCAGGGGGGCAGCACACACAGCCATAGGAACACTGCAAATAGGAAATCTGTGCAGGAGAGGAACTGCCAGCAGAAAGGATGAGTCATTTAGCACCACCATTAGAAAAAGGCCCCAGGACAGAGGCCTCTAGGGGTTAATACACCAAGAAGTTTAACTCTCTGAGACCTGCAGCCTCTTGTTAGTGGCATCCTGGCCCAGACCCCTGGGGTGCTCTAGGTGCTAGTAGTGGATACTTGGTGCTGCATTCCC
>NW_007735425.1:67751-78315 GCF_000696425.1 Galeopterus variegatus | reverse complement strand
AACTCTTTTTTCACGCTCCTCACTTTTCTCCAGCCTTCCTAGCTGCTCCTTCTGGTCTCCTTTGCTAATCTCTCTTTTCTTCCCCCCACTTGGAGGCCTCAGCAGCCCTTGGCTTGGGCCCTCTTTTCTCTCTCTACACTCACTTCCTAGGAGATTTCTTCTGGTTCCATGGCTTTGAAGATCTTCTAGACTCTGAAGATTTTGACATTTACGTCTGTAGCCCTGGCCTCTCCCTAAGCCTCGGACTTGAATATCTAACTACCTACTTGATGTCTTCACCAAGCAACAGCTCGAACTCGATACTTAAAGATAACAGCTTCTTTATCCCACCCTAACCTCCAACCTGCTCCTCCTTCAAAATAAACAAGGACCTGCCCACTTTTCACAGCCTCCACTGCTAACACCCCGATCCAACTCACCCCATCTTTTACTTGGATTATTATGATAGCCTCTCCCCTGATCTCCCTGCCCCACTCCTGTCTTGCCCACTCAAATCCACTCTTCACTGCACACAGAATGGTCTCTTTAAAGAATAAATCAGATCATGTCCCTCTTCTGTGCAAATCTCCCCAAGGCCCTTCCATAACAGACCGTGGTCTGCACAAAGTCCCTTCTGCTTTGGCCCCTGCCCACGTCTCTGCTCTCACTTCCTGCTGCTCTTCCCCTCATTTCGTGCTTTCCAGCCACAGTGGCCACTTGCTGATTGTTGGAGAGTCACCTTCACTCCGGACTCAGAGCTTTACACCAGCCCTGTACCTTGCTTGGGAAACTTTTCCCCAGAATGTCCCATCAGGCCTTTGTTCAAGTGTCACCTCCTGAGAGGCCTTCCTTGACCGTCCTGTCTGCCACTTTCCCATCATCCAACATTATCCTTGCTCTCCCTATTTCATTTTTCTCCATAGCACTTATTGCGGGAAAGAAAACTTATTTGGTGACTTGTTCATGGACCATTCCGCTCATGAGAATGTAAAGTCCAAGAGGACAGGGGTCTCTGAGCTGCTCGCCTTGTATGCCAGGGTCCAGGAGTGCCTGGCACATAATACTTGCTGAGGGAATGAATGAAAGGCATTCCTGAGGTGGCACCAACCCTCCCTGAGGCCTGCACTGTCTCCGGGGGAAAGCATGTGCCCTCGCATTGGAGGGAGCAATCACTGCTAATGGGACACTTCCAAGGCCTGTCCTTTTCCCGCAGCAGGGCCAGGCAGATGTGCAAACAGTGACCATGGGCTTCCACTGTAGCCACATGGAGTCACTCAGACCGGGTCTCAGGTCCTTACACTGACGAAACTTCTCCGAAGGACTGTCAAGTGAACAAGCCTAACAGGAGACAGTACTTCTGCAGAAGCCAGTTGAACTTGAAGGCTAATAAGAGAGCCAGGTCCAATTAAGTCCCTCACAGTGAAGAGGATAAAATAAACCTGAGCGAGTAAGAGAAAGAAAATTATGTTCTACCAGGAGATACTTTTTATTGCCTTCTATTTATTGTGGAGCTTAAAGCAAATAGCCTCTAAGAGCAGAGAAGAACAAATTGGATGTTTTAAGGGAGGCATGGGAGAGAGGGGGGTCTAGAAATGGGCAAAGCTTTGATGCCAAGAAAAGGTTTCTAATCCCCTTTGTCCTTTATGCTGCAAGGCAAGAGGGGAATTTCCTCCAGTACTTCTCCTGATAGAGCGAGCCTGGGGGATTAGAATGAGGACAAAGCTCAGAGTCATGGAACCAGGTCTGTGCTCCTGCCACGCTACTTCCTGCGCAAGTCAGTGAACCTCCACGAGACTGGTTTCCCTCATCTGCAGAGTGATGGCTTCATTTTTCTTTGTACCATCTTACTCCCTCTCCTAAAGGATTTATTTGAGACAGCTATAAATAGAGATAATGATACGACCTAATCTACCTGCCAGAGTTACAGTGAAGACTGGAAAGAACTTTGCAAATGGTGAACAAGGTGGTGGTGTTACACTCACCACCAGAAAAGCGATTATTTAAAGTCTCCAGATCGTGGGGTTACACCTAAAGCATATTAGGTCAAATATTTATTAATAGCTCAGTAATCATGGACATTCCAGCCACTGTGCTATGAGAGTTATATACAAGCTCAGTCCTGCTCTCATGGAGCTTATAATCAACTGGAGGAATTAGATGCCCATAAACAAAATGACCCACATGCATATTTACTTGTTAAATGCCCAGATGACTCCACTCACTTCTACGAGGACACACAGCAGAGGAGCCTGATCCCACCTGGGAGCTCAGGGAGGGTGACCCTGGGAAGGCTCATTGAGCAAATTATAGAAGACAAGCAGGGGCCAGCCCAGGGGAGGTGTGCAGGAGGGGATCAGCCCACACAAGAGCCTGGGCTGCACAAAACATTGCAGGTTCCAGAAAGGAAAGTGACTGCAAAGGTCAGTGTAGATGGAGTTTCACCTGTGATGAGTCCAGAGAGGGCGCTGAGGCCTGACCTCAGCAGTGACCTCCTGGGCACATGAAGAGTGTGGGTAAAATGCAGATGTGGGCCATAGCTTGACAATTAGATTTTTTTAAATAGTGCATTAAATATTATTTATCTTGACCACTGACTTTTTAGACACTCCCTTAAACTTTGTCTCCTAGCCCCAACCTCATTAATCCTAACACACTTGGGAAGCGATGAAGCAAGAGAATCACATAATTAGTTTTCCCCTCTAAAAGATATGGAGAAATTCACGTGGAATAATATCGATAACTTTTAAGATACAGGAGTGAGGAAGACTTTCTACGGAAAGTGAGCAAAGGATACCAAACCCATTGAGAAAATAAACATATTGCTAGTGAAGAGAGGGAGATCTATTTCTACGTGACACCCAGTAGTGTTTTGACAAGTTCGCTAGATAGGACATCCCACATGTCTAATCCCAAGGATTTACAAAGATTCTAAAAGGACTAAAGTAAGGATTAAACAGCTAGAAGAGAGGTGCAATCGGAGTTTCTGCATGTAAAGAGTGTAATTCATGCTTTTGTGGGCTGCACAGTCTGTTGTAAAGATGGGACCACAGTAACAGTAATAAAGTGTATACCCCAAACTCTCAGTCCGCGCACTGCATGCCCTAGATTCTCCTCCACATACTTCTAGAAGTCTCTGGGCTTCTCCCATGTGTGTGCACAAACACATTTCATCCCAGGAAGCCCATAAGAGCACCCAGGCCCTGTCCTGGTGCAGCCCATGGAGAATTAGGGTCTGGGGCATTACACTGACTCTCCACTGCCTTGAAGTGTTCAGTGTTGCTGGGCACCTTGAAGTGTTCAAAACTGGGCAGCTGCTCAGGGAGCCTCTTCCTGTGCCAGTCACTTTCAAAAATCCTATGAATGGACATAATGCCAGCCCAAGCAAAAGCTCTCTCCCACTAACACACACACACACACACACACACGCACGCACGCGCACACACGCACGCACGCACGCACGCACGCACTCTCTCTCTCTCTCTCTCTCCCTCTTTCTCTCTCTCCAAGATGCTGTCTCTCTGTTTACTCCCCTCTGGATTCATAGAACCAAACCGTGGAAAAATAGTCATTTTAACTTACAGAAATAAGAATAACCAAACACTAAAATTGTCAGTAGAATTCAATGAAGTAGAGCATTTTATTCACCAGGGTGAGACTGCCCATCCCAGTGAGTTCCCTGCACTTCTCTCCATAGGGAAAGAGACTCAATGTGGAGCCATGAGATTGCCAGGCCCAGGCAGCTCAGACAGGCCCAGGGAGATGAGCGGGCAGAAGGGAGACTCCTCGGTACACCTCCAGAAGAGCAGGCATGCACAGGCTGGCTGAGGAAAAGGGGGATAAAGATCCCACATCCCATATAGCAACTGGATACCTAGACTGTGGCTTATGTTTAGGTTACCAGAAAGACGCTCAAGGCTAAAGATGGCCCTGAACCTTGTAAATGTCTTAAAAGGCACTATTCATTTCTTCCTAGAAAAGTTGAGGGATCATGTGTAGGATTATGAGTTCAAGGTAGAAAGCCTCTCTTTCACCCCTCGTTGAATGATCACCTGACCACTGAAAATCTATTTAGAGCTAACATCTACTTACTGCTAGGTACATACAGCATTAAGTTGTTGTTAATGAAAATCATGTATTTCACAATGACCAAGGCCCTACTCTTTCCATGAGCTCCGGTGGCTGCCTCAAAGTGCAGACCCTTCCCTAAACTTAGTGCCTGAATCTCGTACATATTCTTATGGCCCACTGGATGTGTGCAATTATATATTAATTTACATGATGATTTTATTAAGATCGCTCTCTCCCCCTCTAGACAGTAAACTTCATAAGACATGAAAAATCTGTTTTGCTACTTTTTTTTTTTTGGCAGCACTCTTGCTGATGTTACTACCAACCAGTACAAAGACTGACATACCAGAGTCTTGTGCAAGAATAAAGTAATGAACAAACTGCCCACTTTGGCATGCAGACATATTCTGTTTGGAATTGTGCCTTAATTGTAAATAATGTTTAACTGGAAAGACAACCACACTCATTTGTTTAAGTACAATTCATGAATACTTTTGGCTACAATGACAGAGTTGAAAAGCTGCAGCAGAGATCATATGGCCCACAATGTCTAACATATTTACTCTCTGGTGCTTTACAGAAAAAGTTTGCCAACCCTGGGATTAGACCATCACTCTCATTAAGACTAGAATTATTCCTCCTCTATAATCCCTCAAGCACATTGTTCCACTGAATAATGACCCAAACCCTCTGACTTAAAACACAGATTTCCATGGGAGGGAAAAAGATCACACAATAAATTTCTCTGCTCAGTAAGTGTCTTCTCTCTATTGCTCAGAGAGAGTTCTTTTTTTACAATTAATCATAGAATTTTAAGGCTTGCTGGTGTCATGAGCAATTAAGTCAGCCTTATACTTGAAAAGGGCTGCTCCTAAGTCATCCCAGGAAGAAGGCTTTCAACACTTTCAGTCAACAAGACCAGAGAAATGAAGGCTGTGTCATAACACACAACGATGCGCATGACAGAATGGTAAGTGGAAAAAATTATTCAAAATTGTACGCATTTTAATGCAGTTTTATAAAAATGTGAATGCAGGGAAAAAAAGACTGAACAGAATACTCAAAATGAAGACAGTTGTTGGGATAAAACAGTGGGATTACTGGTAATTTCTTCCCCAAGTTTCAGCTTATGATGCTGATGACAATGACAACAGCTGCAGTTGGCACTTATGGAGCACACTGCAAGGCACCATGCACTTTACAGGCATCATCTCATGGGTTCCTCGTGAAACCCGTAAGAGGGAGGTGCGGTCTATTCTCATTATCTGTGGTAGTTACATTCTATAAAGTCTTTGTGAACACTGAATTAGTGAACACTGAGCCATTGCTCCTAGGGGAAATACAGGGCTAGGTTCCTGCAAGCCTCTGGTCACAACGCTTTCATCAGCCGGTCAATCCATAACCTTGTTTTTCGTGTTTCTCTTTAAAGACAGTTTATTTAATATGTTGTTGATTCACTAGCATTGAACTCACGGCCAACGGCACTATAACTCAAGCCTGGTGAAGCTTACTGAACGCATGTACCTTAACCATATGGCACATCACGGCCTTTAGACACTTAGGAGCACTAAATGGCACTTCAGCACCATGCTTGGGCCATTTTAAACTGTAAAATCACCCCAAACAAGTACAAAGATATAAAAGATGTAGCACTGAGTAGGCCACAGAAAGGATACTTGTTTGTAGTATCAGGGCTGCAACAAAGAGACTGAATATCCCTCTGTTTGACTTCAACTGGGAACACACAAGCTGAGTGAATCAAATTTTTCGCTTCTCTGTGCATGTCTGCAAATGACCACAAAAGCAGTGTGAGCATTGATTTTGGGGTTACAAATAAATTTTAGCAAGTAGTGAATTCACAAACATGAAATACGTGAATAATGAGGATTGACTGTTTTATTGTTTCCTCCATTTAGTAGACACAGAATTTTCAAAGAAGAGAAAAGGAAAAGAAAATGGGGGAGGAGAGAAGTGCTAGAGCCAGAATAGGTTTGTCAGACCTTTTTTAAAGGGGATATTAGTGAGTGTTCGAAGTCTGAAAGTCCTTCCTAATGTCAATTTACATTTGAATGAAATTCCAAGCCTGTTCCTCGATTCTTTGCCTACTGTCAAAACAGAAAAACGGCTGTCAATCTGTGTGCATACGTAGACAAGCAAGTCTGCTGCCGACTTTGATGGAATCTAACCTAAGGAATCAACCATATTTTTACGGCAGAGCTAATCACCAACTAGTACTAACAGACCACCTGTGTGCCCTGAGCCTTTTAGGGTGGCAGAGTCAGCACAATGCACTTGTAGCCACAAAATAGAGACATCTTTGAAACAAATGTCATCTTTATGCTACCAGCAGTATTGTTTCCCAACTTATTCAAGACATATTTTGCAGTATTCATTTAATAAGGCTCAAGTTTCTTGATGTCACTTGTGGATTTTAAAAAATCAACACATATATTGAATAAATTATTTGCTTAGGCCAATAAGTACCATAAACCAATAATAACGGCTTTATATTTTCCAAGCCCTTCAGAGCCTGTTCATTCACCATTCTTGAGGCATTTGCTCTGTTACAAATCAGAGAATCCAGATGGCCATTTTGTGACACTTTGCATTCAGAGAGAAACTAACTCGCCACCTGAATTTGTGTGATCACTGCATCGGCCTTTCTGCACCTGAGGGGCTCAAAAGGTGTTCTGTTGGCCCAGAGACAGACATTATTCCCAGCATTTATGCAATCAGATCCCACAACTGCTTCCACTGACTCATTTCAGCTGGGACACATGTATTCGGCATCTATTTAAATAGCACTTATCGCCATAAGACACTTGAATAAGCCTGTTATTTTTACAAGAAAACAGAAAAACAAAGTAGATGAAACAAAAAGAGGTTGTGCTAAGGCCTGTAGTGATCATCTTCCTTGGAGGCGGAGCAAGAAGGGTTAGAATCAGGTCAAGTTGTCCCCAGTAAAAGGCGTTAGTCATCTGGAATGTTTTTGTTATCCCAGACAGAAATAGGTCACCTCAGCACACTCAAAGTTGGCCAATTAGACTAAAGTTGTTGTGCGGTAACTAATACAGCGAGTAGATGCTTAGCCGAAGACCTTTGCCCTCCCAAAGGAGGCGAACCAAAATTCCTGGAGAAGATAAACACTTCAAAGCCTTTCATGCTACGTCTATCTCCTTCAACCAAGAGCAATCTGCAGGCTCATGTAGAAGACCTTTGCCCTCCCAAAGGAGGCGAACCAAAATTCCTGGAGAAGATAAATACTTCAAAGCCTTTCATGCTACGTCTATCTCCTTCAACCAAGAGCAATCTGCAGGCTCATGTTAGGGCGCCTGGTGACATGCTACACATTGCTTATGCAAACTCTGCATTTCATCTGTGCTAATGCCCAGCGAAATACCCTTAGAAAGAACACAGGTCAGGACAGCAGATAGATTTTGTTCATGTTGAGAAGGATTCTTCTTGGGCTCCATCTGCTTCAGCAAGAGAGAAATAGGATCAGGTGATGATGTCTGCTTTGGTATGTGAAAGAGCCAAGGGCAGTTGGCTTGACAGACACCTCCAGTCATAGGCTTTGGAGTCAAAAGTTTTGGACTCAAATCACCGATGCCCTGCATACTAGCTGCCTAAATGTAGGAAAGCCAATCACTTCCTAAAGACTCAACTCCTCCATTTATATAAAAGAGATAATGATACTCACAGGATTGTTTTGAGCATCAATGACATAATGTTTGGAAAGTGGTTGATATATCAGAAAATTGAGTAAAATGATAATTATTTATTTATTTTATTGTAAATGCTCACGGGGAGCATTTATATTTGCAGTCCAGCCCAAATAATTCACACTACATACTAGTTAACCACATTCTATCCTTCCTTTGTGGTATTGTCATTTAGTGGTATTAAATACTGTCTGAAATAAGTTTGTCATTGAAAGGACATGGATATCATCATTATTGTTATCAAGAGTTTTCTATGAGGGCATTTTAATAGGATTTGACCTGTCAAAAAATAAAGCATATCACTTACAGAAACAGAGATGGGAATATACATATAAATGTTTAACAGAATTTTATATTTGTGCATGCAAACTATACATTTTGCCAGTAGGATAAAAACATATATTTCCTTGTGCTTAAGCAAATCATAAGCTTTGCGAAATGACAGTGAGGAAAATTTGATATTTTTGCATCTACTCCATAAGAGATCCAAGAACAACTATATAAAGTAACATGTCCAAGTTCTCTCCTGCCTTTTGTTTTAAACAAAGCATTTGCACACCTGGAATATCTATGACAGCTATAGAAATGGTCACGGTTTACTCATAGCTTGTACATAACAGTACAATATATATTCAGAGGAAAGTATAAAATGACTATAAACTCAGTAATCCTCAAAGTTATTTTAACAGTTTCCCTTAAGTGGTTTGTTTGGTTGGGTTTGTTCTGTCTCTTTCTCTCTCTCTCGTGTGTGTGTGTGTGTGTGTGTGTGTGTGCATGCACACGTGCGCACATGTGTCTGAATGTAAAATACTTTTGTTATATAAATAGGCAATCACTAAATGTACTTTTACTGCCTTAATAAATAGCTTAAAAGTATTTATCAGCCTCACAGACTCTGTAAATTATATCATTTGTTTATTCAATAAATATTTGTGGAGAACACTATAAAAGATAAAAGGATGAATGAGATCCAGTTTCTGCCTGTAAGAAGCTTCATGAAGGAGAAATTACATCTGACAGTAAGCCTTCAACAGTGTATAAGATCGGGCTAAGTAGAGACAAGGTATAGGGACTATACACTGACTTGTAATTAGCAAAGTTCAATCAAAAGCAAACCTCTGAATCTAATGTTACACAAACAGAAGTTTCAACTGGCAAAAAAAGACTTTCAATGTGCAGACTGCTAGTAAACAATCCCCTGCATGGTATATTATTAGGGTTTTGTACATCAATCGTCTAGAATATTTACTCCAAGTTGAGCCAACACAAGCAACTACATCCTCCAAAAGGAAGAGTCTTCATTCCCAGCGCTCACCACACTCCTCCCTACCCGAGCCCACCCAGTCACATAGAGGGAGCTCAGATTCCAGAAGGGGAAAGCATTCCTTGCATCTGACTTAAGATGTGAGCCTACTGGCCTTCATATTTCTTTTCTTTTCTTCTTCTTTGTTTTTAAACTTCTCTGCAACATCTCTTTCCCCACTTACTCTCTACCCCCCTCCCTGCTTCCCAGTTTAGTGTATTATTCATGTCCTCTCAACTACACTGTCCCCCCACCGTACTGTAAATTGATGTACTGTTTATGTACCAAATTGGAACTGTGTGTCCTGCCTTGGGGTTGAAGATTAATAGTGGTTCTCAGTGAATGAATGATAAAACCACTGCAGAACCAGACAGATGTAGAAAGGTACCTGCAATTACACCTATATTATTATGATAATTTATAGACCTACAATATAAGTGCTAGGCCAGACCCAGAGTCTATTAATCACACAAATTACACAAGAGGCTACACTGGGTCTTGGATCTACATGCAGAAGAGATGTATGGTTGTGACCATAAAAGACAGAAGCGAGGTTTGCAGGGACAGAGCAATTCAGCCAGGTCTGAGCACTGCAATGCAATTACCTAAGCCAGGCTTTCTTTGTCCCTATGGAAATGGAGAACAGCCACGGAATACTTTATATCTTGCAGTACTCAGCTTGACCTCATTTTTAGGTGACATAAAATAAGGTTATCCTATCAGACCAAATAGAAGGGGACTTTTGAAACTGTAATTAATAGCATATCTGAAGGCAAGGAAGAATGTATTTCAAAAATCACAGCTGCATAAGCATCTACTTTTGAACTGTGTGGTCTCTATCCAATGTCATGGGGACCTTACTGTGTGGCTAAAAAAGGTACCAGCTTAGGGGTAGCCACGGAGGTGGATTACACTACATTATCCTTTCTTTCACTCACATATGACCTGATCAAAAGACAGTACAAAAAAAAAAAAAAAAAATCAATGACAACACCCTAAATGTTTTTCCAAAATGTTCCAAGACACATTTCTGCTAAATCTTTTTTTTTTAGGGGCCAAGTTGGCTTTTTTTTTAATTTAATTTTTTCATTGTACATGTTTATGGGGTACAGTTTGTTATTTCAATACATGCTAAATCTTGCCTATTCCAACCTTTAAACGAAAAACAGTCACTGGCTTATTTCCCCACTATGGGTTTTCCCTCTTATATCCTAGAAATTTGCTGATGATCTAAAACAGTGTGTGCACTTCCCTGATTTATTCCTAGCTTCTTTGAAAACACCCATATTTAAATTTGTTCTCATCTTGATCAAGTTTCCATTTGGCTTTTGACAGTGTCTCAGAATACCCTGCTCACCATCTCTCTTCCAGTGAATTAAAAAGCCACCGTGCTATTGGATTGTGCCCCCAGCACCAACCCAGCATTTTAAAATTTGTTTTGTTGGAGTTAATGTAAAATGTAAGCCAAGCATTTTTTAAAGAAAAAAAATGG
>NW_007735425.1:66460-66984 GCF_000696425.1 Galeopterus variegatus | reverse complement strand
ATTTTAAAATTTGTTTTGTTGGAGTTAATGTAAAATGTAAGCCAAGCATTTTTTAAAGAAAAAAAATGGTGAAAAAACTCAAACCTGATTTCATTATGGAAAGAATAATTTTCATTTCTGAATCTTTGTGAAAATCTAGACTGAACCACAATGCGAAACAAGGAGTGGACAGCAACACATCTAATTCTCCTTCCCTTTTTCTGTTATAAGTCAGTCACTTAATAATCTGTGAGTGCACACACATTCATTGCTGATAATCATTCCTTTTGCTGCCATTGCATATTTGTACAATAAGGACAAATTGTTGGTAACTCAAATTGTCATGTGAGTTACTCTTACACCCCGTATTAGGCACATAGAAGGCACTCAAATACTGATTTAAAACAAAAACAGGGGCCGGCCAGGTGGCGCACTGCTACAGTGCGCCGCTTGGGAGTGCGGCGGCGCTCCCACTGAGGGTTTGGCTCCCGCCGAGGGTTCGGATCCCACATACAGACTGGTTCCCGCTCACTGGCTGAGCAAGG
>NW_007735425.1:63113-65373 GCF_000696425.1 Galeopterus variegatus | reverse complement strand
TTCAAAGGCAGACACATTTAAATAACAAGCCATTTGGTCTCTTGCAGAGCTCTTAACGAGGGTAAAAGAATAAGTGTCCTGTCAGCACCTTATGGTCAGGAAGGATCTGACTTTGAACACTTCTGCACAGCCATCATGAGAGCCTGGATCAAAGTATCAGCTAACAGAGCCTTGCTTGTCCCTGTGGCACAATAACTACCACAGAAAATTGTTTCATCTGCTACTTACCTATTCAGGAAGGTCAAGGATGGGAAATCCCATTTCTGACACTGAACTAAACAAAAAGTCCCAACAATAGCTTTCTGTGATGTGAATTATAATTACATGGGGCAAATAAAGCAAAGTACTTTAATTAAAGCAACATTGTAGAGACACTGAAGGGATGCTTTACAAGGTCAGGTTCCCATTCCCATGCCCTGCACAGGCTCTCCAGTATTAAGAGAGCACCTGGATACAAACAGAGGTAGAGAATTATAGCAGAGAGCTTTCCTACACTCTATCTTGGCTATTCAAGATACCTTGGTTGAATTTTCAGTTTTTGAAATTGATAATTGTAAAGCTAGGGCTTACAGACCCCTCGAGTCTGTTGCACAGACTGGGTCACAAACCCCCTACACACAGGTCTGTGAGCTAGGTAACAGAAAAAAAAAAAAAGGCCCTGGGAGCCATGGGCATAGAAAAATGAATGGGTTTTATTCAGATCTTGGAGCAAGTATCCTAGTGGCTTCTCTGAGAGTTCTGAGAAGCACTGTGGCTCAGAGCTGTTAGTCTTTTATACTTAAGTCCATAACCCTGGACACCTGGGTGCCCATACACAATTACATTAAGTAGTAACAAGGAACACCCGAGGATATTTACAGCTGCTCGGCAAGATTCTGGACATCTGAGGGGCCCTGACAATTATCCTATTTTTTCCCAACAATAATGAACTGAAATACACCTCAGCTGAATAGATTTGAGGACATTTTTGAGATAATTTTCCATAATAGCCAGGTGAGTCCATAATGACCCGAGACTGAAAATTTGCAAAGGAAGTAAGAAGGGATATGTATCATAAAGGCTGAGATTGAAGTTACCTTCACCTGTCATGTATAAAGTTTGGAGTAAGCCATTCACCTCTCATTCTATTCAATTAAGAAAACTTCGATAGAGCATCTCATATTCAATTCAAACAACAGCTCCCATATGGAGAAGTGCCTTTGTCTAGTTCAATGCAAGATTTCTGGTTGCTAAAATTTCACTCGCTTGGGGACATATCTGTCATTTAAGTGCTACACCCAAAATGGTAGCTCAGATGCAAGTAGACGTAATACACCAAAGTTCCAACAGATCGCAGGAGTCCTTGGCAGTTTTAGTCACCACACAAACAGTGGAGAAGAAATAGACTTGGCTTATGATTCTCCCACCAGTAAGAGCCCAGACTTCCTTCTTAAACTGTCATTAGCTTTCTACCTCTAATCTCAAAAATCCAAGATGATCTGCAGGAAGACCAACACAGAAAGCATCTGACCCATAAGAACAAGTTGTGTTCTTCTGACAACAGTATTGGATTTGTAGTGATCCTCATAAAGCAGTGGTTCTCAAACTTTAATGTGCATTAGCATCATCTGGAAGTCTTGTTAAAACACTGACTGCTGGCCTCACCTCCAGAATTTTTGATTCCATAGGCCTGGGGTGGTGTGAAATATGCTTAAAACAAATGTATTTCACAGGGCCTGGTTTTCCAAAGCCTTGCAGTTTCAAATATTGACCTTGCAAAGGACAGGAAAATTTCCCCAGGCTATATAGTCTCTGTTGTAAGATAAAAAATTGTAACACAGCAAGGCTGCTGGTTCAAAGACAGATAGGTTACTGACTGATATGTAAAGACACTGGGAAATTGCTGTAAGAAGAGAATGTTTGCTAAAATCAAGCTTTTGTTAGTGGATTGACTTAATTGCATTATAGAATGTCACTTTACTGAATGTTACCAGCTTCTATTGTTAAACTTGTTAAACTATACTTAGCAAAAACCCCACCTATGTTCTCTTCCTGGAACTTCCTGGTCTGGTGAACAAATGTGGGAAGAGAACCCCAATTTGTGGTTAATTTCCCAAATGGAAGGAATGCCTCTATCTTGAGGGTTCCAGGAGATTAACCCCTTTCCAGGGCTTCTCACCGCTCAGAAGAGATGGGCTTTGAGTAATCTTTGGCGGCTCCATCACTCACGGGAAAAGGGGTGACAAATCCGTTGGGGGGGGGAAGCAACAGGGTGGGACCC
>NW_007735425.1:61688-62070 GCF_000696425.1 Galeopterus variegatus | reverse complement strand
TAAGATAAAAAATTGTAACACAGCAAGGCTGCTGGTTCAAAGACAGATAGGTTACTGATTGATATGTAAAGACACTGGGAAATTGCTGTAAGAAGAGAATGTTTGCTAAAATCAAGCTTTTGCTAGTGGATTGACTTAATTGCATTATAGAATGTCACTTTACTGAATGTTACCAGCTTCTATTGTTAAACTTGTTAAACTATACTTAGCAAAAACCCCACCTATGTTCTCTTCCTGGAACTTCCTGGTCTGGTGAATAAATGTGGGAAGAGAACCCCAATTTGTGGTTAATTTCCCAAATGGAAGGAATGCCTCNTGAACAAATGTGGGAAGAGAACCCCAATTTGTGGTTAATTTCCCAAATGGAAGGAATGCCTCTATC
>NW_007735425.1:56348-60721 GCF_000696425.1 Galeopterus variegatus | reverse complement strand
CTCTTGAGGGTTCTGGGAGATCAACACTTTTTGAGGGCTTCTCACCGCTCAGAAGAGATGGGCTTTGAGTAATCTTTGGCGGCTCCATCACTCACGGGAAAAGGGGTGACAAATCCGTTGGGGGGGGGAAGCAACAGGGTGGGACCCAAGAACTTGCATTTCTAACAAGCACCCAGGTAAGAATTGCTGTTATATCAACTGACTTAATTCACAAATAACCTAAAAGGATAGCCCCTTCAAATATGGAGTTAACAGAACAGTGAAAAGGACATCTAGGTCATATAAAACTGATGCTGGCATGGGTCAGCACAAATATTTGGCTGAGTACTCTGCTTCCTTTGAGACCAGAGTCCTGCTCTGCACATAGCAGGGAGTCAGAGAAGGCTGGCCTTTCCTGTCCCTGACATTTGGCTACATTACTGCCAATTAGCAGTGCTGCTGCCTGTACCTGCTGGGAATATCTGCTAGTTTAATAAACAATAGACCTATCATGTGCCAGGCACTATTATAAACTGAGCAGTGCTTGCCAGCCTAGTGTGGCTGGGTAGAAATTGCTGAAACATGAAATCTGGCCTGATAGCCCTCCTTAATCAAGACAGCTGAATTTTAGGAATCCCAGCAGGCCTGACCACACCTGGAGATGGTATTTATGTGCAGATTGGGCTTACATTTCAGCCATGGAAAAGGAGCAGAGGAGATATACTTGCATAACAACAAAAAAAGATTTCACTTGTAGTTTTTGCAATAATCTGTTCCAATGCTGGGGCTCATTTGTCTATTTTCACTTCTGAAAACAGCTTCTTACTTTTCCAAGAAACAGTCTTGGGCCAGATTTCTGTTTTATAATTTTCTGATTATTTTTATGACTGAGCTTCTCTTAGACTTTACCAGATCAAAAATATGTGCTGAATTCCACATGACAAAATGTGGTACGTAAATGTCCAGAGGCTATATTTACTAAAACTAAAGCTGAGGGATCGACTTTCCCCAAGATCACATAATAGCACTTCTTTCTTGATCCATGAGGGCACTTCAACAAGCAGAACTATTCTCTTTGAAGTCCAAAGGTTGAACTATTTATGGAAATTAGAAAGACCTTTCCCCTTTAATAAATTCTGTAGTATTACCTGAGATGTTTCCTATCAATATCCTGTCCACAATCCTGCAATTTAGGTAATTTGTCACTAGGTGGCAGTAATGCACCAGCACCTTCTCACCCTGAGTAGAGCTTTTGACAAAACCATTTCCCACTTTCTCTTTATTCAATATGAAGGATTTTCATGAAATATTTTATATATACTACCTATCAAGCTAAGAACTAATAATAGAAAGATGAACTGACCTGGTCTTGATTTTATCACAAATATAACTTTTTATTAAAATAGCTAAGCTTCAGCAAACAAACACAAGTTGTAAAGATATTTTAGTGCAGCTCTTATGATAAAGAATGAACTGGAAATCAGTGAGGTCTAAAACTGCTCACAGTAGGAGGAGGTCAGAAATGACTGGCCTCTGGTAATGCGCCTATTCCCAGGACCAGGGTTGGGGCGGGGGGTGTTCCTCCTGCAGGAAGTTGTGCTCTTTCGATGGAGAAAGCATCCTGAGGCATCTCAAGTGTGGACTCCAGCCAGTAGGCTGTGAATTAGAAACCCCCAAGGGCTCCATCTTACCTATTCCCAGGACCAGGGTTGGGGCGGGGGGTGTTCCTCCTGCAGGAAGTTGTGCTCTTTCGATGGAGAAAGCATCCTGAGGAATCTCAAGTGTGGACTCCAGCCAGTAGGCTGTGAATTAGAAACCCCCAAGGGCTCCATCTTATTTCTCCAGAGCTCCCTCCCATTCTGGCAGGAGGGTCATTTCACAGTCCCTAATGGGCATCAGAAAGACTGGAAATAAACTGTTTTCTCCAGTCCCTGAGCAAAAAGGCTGGGAGAGAAGCAATTAGATACAGGAGTGACCTCTGGGGGCTGCTGACTTTTTTGATGATTTGGCCCATCAAGAAAGAAGAGTGAGGTCTGTGCTATGCCTGGGAGTGGGTGTGGGCTGGGCAGCCATGCCCGCAGACAAATGTCAGGAGGGGCATCAGAGACAGCTCAGTGTGTACTCTAGGGGCCAAGAGAAAATTTCCCTTGTACTCTCTGAAGGTCACAGAAAATCAACTGAAAAAAAAATGCATGTTAATAGGAGAAAAGGCATAACAAATTTTATCTGATCGTGGTTGTACGTGACATGAGAGCCTTCAGAATGGAGACCCAAAGCAGTAGGGAAAACTGTGCATTTTTATGCTTAGGTTCTATGCAGTATGGGCAGCCGTGTAGAAATAAAATTAGACACAGGATTTGAACTAATGCCGATAGGCTGCATGGGGAACCCAGCAAGGCCTGTCTGTCCGGATTCTTCTTGGCCTCTCTGTGTAGCATTTACTCCTTTTGGGCCCCACCCCTCCTGACGTAGGGGTCTTATGACTACAACCAGATGAGGTGAGTCAGAGAATTTCTTTCTGGCCAGTTCCAAGACAGAAAAGCAGGGGGGAGATTAGGGTACATGTTTTAGTCTTTATGACTGGCTTTGGGAACAAAGGGTTTTGGTTTCTATGGCTTGCCTCAAGGGGGAATGAGGCTGAGACAGGAGGGCAGGAGAAGGTCAGAGAAAGACTTTGTTTCTGTGGCTGTTTCTGAGGTCTCCACGTTGGGCATTGTTTTCTGAGCCCCAGTAGTACAGTGCTGGCTGCAGGGGCCGTCACTGGAGTTAATTTGTGAGGGAATGAAAATGACCCACCAGCCTACATCTATCCTGAGATCTGGTTTGCAGGGAGGGACACGGAACAGCCAGCAGACCAGCTGGCACAGTGGCTGAAGCACTGACAGTCAGGGAGATGGCCTGGCACCGATGTGGGAAGGCTGGGCGGGGGGGACAGTGCTCTCTACAGGGTGCAGAAAGTCGGGGAGAAGAGGCTCGGCCACTGCCCGTGGAGGATGAGTGGCACATGGCTGGACGCATCTCACGAGGAAATCCCTAAGACGGACATAGTTTCATATGCCCTTAACATCCAGTTGTGGGTGTTAAGATAACAGAAAAAGGTAACTGTGAACTTTTCTTACTAATCTCCATGTGATTTTTCTCTTACCACTAGAATTGGTAATTCACAACTAAGCTATTATTGGTACAATTATAAGATGATGAGAGCTCCAAGGCCATTTAGGAATTACCCTCGAAGGCCTTTTTATCTTATAAGTGAGAAAATAGGATCTAAGAGATTCTGTGATTTGCCCAAGCTTGTGCTAGAGGACAAAACTGGAAAGCAGAATGAAAATCTTTCCATTGTTAAATCCCCCCTCTACTCCTCTACTTTTTAATATTTTTAATCATTATGCTCATATCAGCTTTCCCTGGACCAGATGTAGTAAAAAGTTATTCCTAAAGGGTCTTCGCCAGTCTCTGGTTGATGGCCATCGTGCTGCTTCTGGGATCTTTCCAGCATTTCGCTCTCCCGCCCCTGCACAAGCCAACGACTTACCCTGCTCACAAGCGAGCCTTCCACCTCCCTGCCTTCAGACACCCTGTTCACTGCCTTTGTCCTGGACAGAAGAATAGAACAAATCAGGTATAAAGCCACAAAGGCCTACCGAGGTGGCCTATGGAACCCATAATTTCAATCTCAGAATCTTCATCCAAGAGACCTGAGTGCCTATATCCACCAATAGATGTGCACAGGAATATTTGCAGCAGTTTCATTTGAAAGAACGAAAAATTGCAAACCAGTCAAATTTCTATCAACAGGTGAATGGATAAACAAATTGTGGTTTACTCATACTATAGAATTATACACAACATTTAAAAAGAAACAAAAATACTGATACATCCAACAACTTGGACAAATTTTATAAATATTATGTTAAGGAGGAAAGGCCAGACACAAAAGAGTACATATTATATGACTTCATTTAGTCAAGTTCAAGAATAGGCAAAATGAATCAATGGTGATAGAAGTCAGAATAATGGTTATCTCGGTGAGATATTGACTAGAAAGGGGCACAAGGGATCCTTCTGGGGTGGTGGGATGTTCTGTATCTTGACCCAAGTGAAGGTTACACAGGTGTGTGTGTGTGTGTGTGTTTGTAAAAGTTCACACAGACAGGTAAGATTAGTGCAATTTATATTTTCAGCCTCTTCTAGTTTAAAATAAATCTTTCTTGGTTTAAAATAATAAGCTTTTTATTCAGGCAGATTCACATATTTCATTAACTCACTTCTGTTCGCAGTCCTCAGATCGCTGTCCCCAGCCCTCAGATCGCTGTCCCCAGCCCTCAGAACGCTGTCCCCAGCCCTCAGATCGCTGTCCCCAGCCTCCTCCCTCACTTCCTAGGCTGTCGGAT
>NW_007735425.1:53178-55638 GCF_000696425.1 Galeopterus variegatus | reverse complement strand
TGTCCCCAGCCCTCAGAACGCTGTCCCCAGCCCTCAGATCGCTGTCCCCAGCCTCCTCCCTCACTTCCTAGGCTGTCGGATTCCCAGGAGGCTTCAAGCTTGCTCTCTGCTCTTTCTTGGTGGCAAAGCAAAAAAGAGTCTACTGTGTGGGTAAAGGCCTGCCAGTGGAAACAGGACACAGCTCAGTGGTTCACGGCATGTCCTCAGCTGGCTCTGTGTGCCGACTGGAGGCATCTATTTCTGGGGTCTTTCTCCTTTGCTCTGAATGCACCAGAGCAGATCTGCAGGTCCTGCCCTCAGCAAACTTAAGGAGCAGAATTCCTTTCACCTCTCCTTGTAGAGACCCCCAAAGTACATGGAAAGCATGTCCTGTGTCATCTCTCCCCGAGGGTTAGGGTTAGGGTTAAATGTATTACATTCTTGGGTTCCTCAACTATGGTTCTCTGAAATGCATGCTTCCCCCGACCTCCAACAAAATTCCTTGAAAACAATTGATTGATCTTGCTGTTATGGGACCCCAGACAAATTCTACGTCATTCTAACTAAGGTATGGATTGGAAAAATCTGCACAGAGACTTGGGGCTCCCTATGAGATTTGCCACATGGAATTTATTGTCTTTGTTTTCAACAGAGAGCTCCCTCCACAGGATTCCATGTCCTTCCCATAAGTCCTGAAATGGGGAGGAAGAGAAGAAGCCTGGTGGTAAACTGGAGACACAAGGAAGNACCCCAGACAAATTCTACGTCATTCTAACTAAGGTATGGATTGGAAAAATCTGCACAGAGAGCAAATCTCCCTATGAGATTTGCCACATGGAATTTATTGTCTTTGTTTTCAACAGAGAGCTCCCTCCACAGGATTTCATGTCCTTCCTATAAGTCCTGAAATGGGGAGGAAGAGAAGAAGCCTGGTGGTAAACTGGAGACACAAGGAAGGGAATCTCTTAGAGATATTTCATGGCATCAACCCAGACACGTTCACCCAGACCACATGGGCTGAGAGTTCGTTCATTACCAGATTAAGGCAGAGTGGGTGCCAGCACTGCCCATGTTCCTGAGTTGGTTTCCTCAGCTGCTTTCCCTCTCTCCCTCCCTTCCTCTGCCTCCCTGCCACCCTCTCCCCTTGGCACTGCTATAGCATTCCAGCTGATACTTCAGAAGCACGTACCAGCACCAGGCACTGCACAGCCCTGGGGATCTAGTGACACCTCACCACAGTCCCCACCCTAAGGAACCTCTAATCTAGTCTCACTGACCAAAGCACTCACTTGTGCGCTGCCTTGTTTCATCCTAAACCAGGGTTTTCCAGCGCAGTTTACCGTCTCCTAAGCCAATGTCTGGTCTTCAAGACCAAACTTACTTGAGAGAGGAATATGTCTTATTTCACCTTGACATTCTCCACAGGGCCAGCCTAGTCCCAGTGAAGTTTTGTTGAGTGCACGTGTGCACGAAGCAGGTCACTATAGATATGATAGGTTACAACCATGCCACTTTGCCTTTAGTGAGGAAAAGTTGATTACTGGCATTGTGTGAAACATAAGTGTGACTGACTAAAAATTCTAAAAGTGATAGTGTGCTGAGACATATCCTCTCTTGCCTTATTTTGCTCCTTTTCTCCTGTGCTGGAAGACTTAACCAGACTACAAGAGTTCCAGGTGCAGGTCATGAAAGTGGCAAACAGAAGGAGAGAGTTCTCCAGGGTTCTGAGGGGATGGAGAGGATGACTTCTGGGGGGAAGACTCCTGGGTAAAACAGAGAAATTACCAAGGAAACATTTAATAACTACAGTAAGAACAAAGTTCTGCTGAGTGACTGGCCATTCCAGGACACTCTGCACAGGCCCTCCACTGCATTTGGAACAGCTCCAAGGCAGGGTAAATCAATCCCTTAATGCATTCCACAGAGAGCAGACCTGCCTGGCACCGAAAACTCAGCAAACCATCCTGATGCTCTCCCTTCTGTGAAACACATGAATGCCCCGCATCCCTTTCCACTTCCTATCCATGGGAAAAAGGCTTGATAGGTCCAATCTGCACAAGGGCCTCTGTGAGGGCTACCAGCCACCAAGACTGCCCCTTCCTGATGTCACTGTGACGCTCAGACTGATAGCCATGCTGCCACATGATAGATTAGCTCCAATAAGTGGTGGGTGACCTGAAGTTCCATCCAGGTGCCAAGTCCCTCCCAATCTGTGTGTAGTTGGGGAGGCCACTGGCCTGCAGGAGGGGTGAAGACCAGGACCTAACCTTATATAACAGACCATATACCCTAACCAGGTCCACTTCAGGCTTGGCTAGATATTGGGATGGCAAGTGATATTTCTAGGGACCTCCAAGAGTTAAATTACATGGTATATTCTGAGAGTTTCAAATAAGAATAATTTTTTTTTTTAAAGATGGCCGGTAAGGGGATCTTAACCCTTGACTTGATGTTGTCAGCACCACGCTCACCCAGTGAGCA
>NW_007735425.1:50133-52616 GCF_000696425.1 Galeopterus variegatus | reverse complement strand
CGAACCCGTGGCCTTGGTGTTATCAGCACCGCACTCTCCCAAGTAAGCCACAGGCCGGCCCAAATAAGAATAATTTTTTTGAAGACCTCCTTTCTGCAGCTTACTCCTGAAGTATCCTTGAGCCCCACTGCCTTGAGGCTAGGAGGCTAAGAGCCAGTTCCAAGAATCCCAGGAGACCAGGGCATTTGGTTTGGCATCAGACTGCTTAACACTTGCCTCAATAAAACACAGGTGTGCAGGAGCACATGGGGCTGAAGCACCTTCTCCAGGGAGAAGCCACCATGCAGGCAAGCCCTCCCCATCACCCCTGCACACTTGGGGCAGAAAAGGGGTCTGCTAGTATGTTCTGTGTGTAGCATAAGAGGCTGTGGCCCTACAAATCTAAACAGGCATTTACCTCTAATAGATGGCCTGAGCATCCTCTCAAATCACTCCGTGGATGAGAAATCCTGACAGCTGAGGAGCAATTATCAAGAGGCTACAAAAGAGAGAACCATAAAGTGCTTTTGAAAAAGAAGAAAATCTTTCATCTTTTGGATCCACAGCCATAACAAAAGAGGATGTTTCTCTTTCACTGTTCTATTGGGGGTTGGGGACAGGAGGGTTCCAATAGGTTATTTTGATCCAAAGATCTTGGGGTCATTGAGTATTTTTAACTAAAATTCATAAGACAGGTCCAAAGCCCAGATAGATAGCTCCTACTGAAATGTACATCACCCATTCAAATGACGAGGTTAATGGAGATGGCCTGGAAAAATGCGTCACGGAAAAAATGTGAGGGATCTCTCCCTGAACACACAATTTATTGGTGAGTATCCTTGGCAAGTCAAAGTGTAAAGACAGCATCTCAATATTGCCATTATCACTGATGCTCTGTAGAAAACATTTCTGTCACCAAGATGCGCCACGGCGTAGGCTCTCCCAGGCCAGGAAAGAGAATCCATGCCCACATGGGAAAGTCTGCTGAACCCCTGGGCAGTGTGGCTATACATCAGGGTTTCTCCACCTTGGCACCAGTGACATTCTGAGTCAGATAATTCTGCTGCGGGCAGCTGTCCTGTACATGGTAGGATGTTGGCAGCATTCCCAATTGCTACCCACCAGATGCAGTAGCACCTTCCAATTGAGGTGTGACAACCAAATATGTCTCCAGATATTGCAAACTCGCCCCTGGTTGAGAACCACTGCTTTAGAGCAAGGGAAGCTCTAAAGGTGAGAGCGTTGGGAAGACAGCCCCTGAGGTCCTCTGCTGAAGTATCACCGTAGCTCAGCCCACTTTCTCAAAGCACTTATCCCCACCTGATAAATGACATATTTGTCTTCTCTCTGGCTCCACCCACTGGCCAGTCAGATCCTCTGTGGAGTGACTGTTTTGGTCACTGCTGTAATGCCAGTACCTGGCACATAGTGGGCGCTCACAGAAATCCACTGAGTATGTAAGAGGACACAGTGCTAGGTCTAATGCCAAATGGCTTACTTCTCACATATTTGAGAGTTAAAGCTTTAAAGTGCAATAAACATCACAATTGGCGGTAGTTGCAAAATATTAGAAAAGAGTCAGCAGAACACCACCTGAATTAATCCATCAATGCCAGGAATCCCTCAGCACCATATTTTTCAAACTGTAGGCCATGTCCCATTAGTAGGTAATAAGTCATTTCCATGGGTCACACCAGCAGTCTTTTTAGTGGAAAGGAATGGAACAGAATGTAACACACAGGAGTATATCACATCCTAAGGTGAGTAGTTTCATGAAATTTTTGTATATATCCATAAATATAATAATACATAATATGTTTTTATATATTCATGTAAGTGTGTGTGTACTAGTTCTCAATGGTATAAAAATAAACTTTAAAAACCACAACCTAATGTTTATAGTCCCCCAAACGGTAACTAAATACCACTTACTAAGCCTCAAGGGTGTTGTAAGGATAAGATGACATTTGTAAAGTATGTTGGCTTCCTCCTGTGGAAGGCATTACTAGCTTACACAAAAGAACTATGACATCATCTGGAAAGGACTGCTGAGTGAGGTTCTATGGAAATCTAAAAGAGTTCAAATGCATCTTAAATCATCACAGTTCTTGATTTTTGCAAACTAGTGCAGCCCATTAAGAAGGGAATGAAATTGATTTCCTTGGAAGCCCCACCCTGCCAATGAGCCATTTTTGTATCCCTGAGCAGTCTGAATCTTTGAGAAACTTTCTTATTGAAATGAGTTAGAATCACAAAATGTGACACTTAGGGAATGACCATGAGGCATGGCAAGCTCTCAACCTTGGGGTAGAGCGGTGTGGTTTAGAGCCCTGCTCCTGGAGCCAGAGGGCCTGGGTTAGATCACCATGCCTGGGTTTCTTCCTCCACAAACCGGTATAGCAACAGTTCCTATCTCACAGGGTTATTGTAAGGATTAAATGAGAAAATGCATGTAAAGCTCTTGCTGTTAATAATTCAGATTTCAATATGAAAGGTCAGAGTAA
>NW_007735425.1:44074-49515 GCF_000696425.1 Galeopterus variegatus | reverse complement strand
CCTTGGGGTAGAGCGGTGTGGTTTAGAGCCCTGCTCCTGGAGCCAGAGGGCCTGGGTTAGATCACCATGCCTGGGTTTCTTCCTCCACAAACCGGTATAGCAACAGTTCCTATCTCACAGGGTTATTGTAAGGATTAAATGAGAAAATGCATGTAAAGCTCTTGCTGTTAATAATTCAGATTTCAATATGAAAGGTCAGAGTAACTGAACTCACATTTTGTACTGTTATTTACTGTTTCCTCTCCTCTGCCACTGAAGATAATGATGAAGTCAAGATGTGCAGTTGGGCCATGAAGTTTTATGGCAGGAACCAGGCAGAGGACAAGAGGTTCCCTCTCCTCCTACTTCAGAAGAATATCCCCCACCCCTTAAAAAAAAATCTGAGCACAAATCACCCCTAAGATATTTTAGGTGAGAAGTGGAGGAAAGTTAAAATTTGGTAAAACTGTTATCACAGTGGTACCTAATCTTTTCAACACCTTCATGAACCCCTCAGGTTGGGAAACACTGGTCTACCCTCAGGCTGGGAAACACTGGTCTACTGCTAGTGTTGACCAGCTGCAAAAAAGCTTCAAAGAATCTTCTTTTCTTTACCATTAAGCTGGTGGTTCTCGTATATGACATTCTTCTGCTTGAATTTTTGCAACAAATGGAAGTTGCTGTTCCTTTCTACAATGACTGGCTGAAAGAAAGGAGAGAAGCTGCTGGGATTTGTGTGTCCATGCCCAGGTACATGCATGTGTTCATGTGCATGCTGTGTGTGTCTGTGTGTGCATGAATGCATGCACGGGCAAATCCCGTCAGCTTCTCTCCTTACTTCCTCTTCAGCCTGTGTGTACACATGTATATGTGTCTAATTAAGGAAAATGATACAGCTTAAGTATGCTGGTGCTTTAACAATTTAGCTCTAGGTATAATTTAAACCAATAAGCAAAATTACCTAGATTTCTTAACTAAAAATCTCTCAATATAGGGAACTCTATAGGTTTAAAATGCTGGCTCTTCCCAATTCAACACAGACAGCTATTACTGGAGACAGCATGTACAGTCAGACGTACAAATACATGCCCGATAAACTCATCCATCTTGTTAATACTTTGTATCTCCAGATCCATAGGAAAAAAACTTAGTAAATGTCTCTTATTAACACCTTAGAGGTGGATCTTTGAGGGCTTTTCTGTACCTATCATAAGGAAAACAGATCGCTCCTAATTGGACTGTTCTGTATACTAAAAATGTATGAATTAATAGATGAATACATAAATAATCATACTCCCTCTGATAACAAAAAGATATATGTTTATCATTTTAACTTGTATAATTAAGCTACAGAAATCAATATTGACCTAAATAAATTACAGNAGTGGTACCTAATCTTTTCAACACCTTCATGAACCCCTCAGGTTGGGAAACACTGGTCTACTACTAGTGTAGATCAGCTGCAAAAAAGCTTCAAAGAATCTTCTTTTCTTTACCATTAAGCTGGTGGTTCTCATATATGACATTCTTCTGCTTGAATTTTTGCAACAAATGGAAGTTGTTGTTCCTTTCTACAATGACTGGCTGAAAGAAAGGAGAGAAGCTGCTGGGATTTGTGTCCATGCCCAGGTACATGCGTGTGTGCATGTGCATGCTGTGTGTGTCTGTGTGTGCATGAATGCATGCACGGGCAAATCCCGTCAGCTTCTCTCCTTACTTCCTCTTCAGCCTGTGTGTACACATGTATATGTGTCTAATTAAGGAAAATGATACGGCTTAAGTATGCTGGTGCTTTAACAATTTAGCTCTAGGTATAATTTAAACCAATAAGCAAAATTACCTAGAATTCTCAACTAAAAATTTCTCAATATAGGGAACTCTAATGAAGGTTTTAAAATGCTGGCTCTTCCCAGTTCAACACAGACAGCTATTACTGGAGACAGCATGTACACTCAGACGTACAAATACATGCCTGATAAACTCATCCATCTTGTTAACACTTTGTATCTCCAGATCCATAGGAAAAAAAATTAGTAAATGTCTCTTATTAACACCTTAGAGGTGGATCTTTGAGGGCTTTTCTGTACCTATCATAAGGAAAACAGATAGCTCCTAATTGGACTGTTCTGTATACTGAAAATGTATGAGTTAATAGATGAATACATAAATAATCACTCCCTGTGATAACAAAAAGATATACACTTATCATTTTAACTTGTATAATTAAGCTACAGAAATCAATATTGACCTAAATAAATTACAGTCAAATGACAGCAAGCTAATAGAGTTGGAAGAGATGAAAACTTACATGCTTACTTCTGCATCTTCTTTCAGTTTGGCTTTCATAGGGACTGTGCAAATGAGTGACCTCACTCATTCACAGGAGAAATGGCAGTTTCCACCTCTTAACCTTGCTGCTACTGGGAAGTGAAGAAGGCAGTTGAAGAAGAAAAGGACAGAAAGATGGGAGAAAGAGGGAAATTTATAAAACATTTATCAGGTGAATGTAAATTGGCTGGTTAACGTTTTGTGATGTTGGCGATTTTTAAAAATCATCCACAAGGCTTTGCTAATATCACTTATAAGGTCTGTCTTGGTCTTTATTAAATATTTTGGATATTGGAAGTACAATATGATCATGCGGGTAAGCAGAGTCCCTTGGTAAGACAGGCATACATAACAGGAGCACAATGTTCTTCAAATACTTCGAGAGTGTATTACTCAGGGAAGTGTATTACTGCTGTAATAAACAACTCCCAAATCTCAGTGCCTTAATAATGATAAAGTTGTCTTGTTTATGTACCAATCTAAGCTGGCTGCTCCTATGGGCAGCTCTCTTGGATNAAAAGTCCCTGCCTGGGGCTCGATGCTTTAGAGGGTTCTGCTCTGGCTCCTCCTCACAGGGCAAGGAGTCCAAGGTGCCAGGGGACGTGTCCTAGCAGAGTCACACTTGCCCCTTCTAGACCAGCACTGTCCGATAGAAATGCTAAGGGAGCCACAAATGCAAGCTACATATATAATTGTAAACTTGTTAGCAGCTACATTAGAAAGAAACAGGTAAAATTAATTTAATATATTTTATTTAACCTAACGTACAAAATGCTATCATTTCAGCATATAATCAATATAAAAATTAATGATGAGATATTTTATATCCTTTATTTTTATATTGTCTTCAAAGTCCCGTGTGTACTTTACATTTGTGTCACATCTCTATAAGTGCTCTACAGCCAATATGTGGCTGCTATGCTACTCAGCACAGCTTTGGACCATGTTCTGGTTCATGGGACCCTGGAATTCCTGCTGACAGGATTCCTTGTCTGCTCCCAGGGCTTGAGTGGGCCTTCCCCAAGCCCACGCTCCTGAGGACAGATTATGCCTTACTCCAAAGGAGCCCAAAGATAGCTGGTTGAGGGGTTTTGTGAGGGCCTCAACATACAGGCTCGGTCATGTGAATGTGTACCAGGCACTTCATGCGAGGGTGGTGGCAGGGGTGGAAAAAGATGGGGAGTGGAACGTGGTCCTGGAGACAGCTCTCCCCCATCCCATGCGCTGGCTCTGAACTTGACAGAATCCAAGAATTCCAAATTCAAACTTGACTTGCAGATCATCATAAAGTCACATTGGTCGAGGTTGAAGGATAGAATACATTTATTTTGTTGGCTTGGTTGATATATTTTACATATTTAGCCATACGGTATTCTGTCTTTTGTTTATATCTCAACGCAGCCCTATTTATATTAAGGGGGGAAGCTGCTTTAAAAATCTGATAAAAACAATAACAGCAACAGCTTAGGTGAGTAACAAAATCTGGGATCATTGCCAGGGGTGTCTTTAATTTCAAAACAAGTGAGTGAATAACGAGACAATCTGCAAAGGCCCAGGGACCACTCCGATAATAACGAACAACTCCCTAAGACCTGCCCTTACATTTCCCCAGGTCAGAACTGTGCCTCTGCACTTGATTGTTTGTTATAGGTCCCAACAGGTAGATGCCATGAGGTTTCAGGTGAGTCACTGTCCTCAGAAGCTCTGAATTAAAGAAATTACTGGATATGGTTATGCTACAGAAGTTAAGCACTGCATTTCAAGTTATGCCCTTGTTTCTTTGTTTTGTGCACTCCCGTGTCTCTAGCAACTAGAACAGGACCTGGCACATAGCAGGTGCAGAATAAATATTTTTTAATAAATTGTCCTAAATGGGCCGAGCCCGTGGCGCACTCAGGAGAGTGCGGCGCTGGGAGCGCAGCAGCGGTCCCGCCGCGGGTTCGGATACTATATAGGGATGGCCAGTGCGCTCATAGCGCTCACTGGCTGAGCGCGGTGCGGCCGGTCTCAAAAAGGACAAAAAAATAAAAATAAATAAATAAATTGTCCTAAATACTTTTGGCTCTTCAAGCACTCACTGGCTGAGCGTGGTGCGGCCGGTCTCAAAAAGGACAAAAAAATAAAAATAAATAAATAAATTGTCCTAAATACTTTTGGCTCTTTATACAAAAAGCTGTAAATCACACGGATGTCCAGCCCCTCTAATAGAGCTCAGGCACCAGCACAGGCAATATTGGCTACATTCCCTTTCTGCATATTACAAATATCATATATTGAGAAAGTGCATAAGGATTAGCTATTATTATTAGGTGTTAGTAAAAGAGCTGATATCCAGGCAGTTTGTGCTGCTATTGCCACACTGATTATTAAGTAATTAAAATATGTCTTTAATAGTAACAGTAACTGCCCTGAGATCCCCCAGGGTCTTCTACCATCATCACTCAGCCTCCCACCCCAGAATCTCAAGAAACCTCTCTCTATTCAGCAACTGATGGGTTAACATCAGGCACAGTGAGGTCTTCCAGGCAGGTGCTGTAATAGGGCCAGGGTCACTGAATAACACCTCTGCTGTACAAGCTGCTCATTATTCTATCACCCCTAGCTATTTAATATTAGCTATTGTATTTTGTATTTTCTGACCATTTCTCCTGGTGATAATGTTTTAGTTTACACACAATATACAAATGGCCTTTACTTCATGTTGGCTGTTAATTACATTTCTGGAATAAGGATTTTAACACCAATATGCCCTAAAGTTTTGATAATAATGGTCACAGATGGGGTAAGAAGAGGTAAAGCAAGATCAAAAGGTACTGTCTGGCATACAGTGAATTTTCCTCTCCAGAGTACTGCTGTGTAGAAGTACAGACTCTATCAATATTCAGTGTGCACATAACGTGGAGGACAATGGTGTCCAATGGTCCCACCTCTTGGCATTTCATGTACTTGTGTAACCCTCACTGCCTGGGGGGGCTGGAGGGGGAGAGGCTATGACTTGCTTCGAAATAATAGAATATGACAAAAGGCATGAGATGTCACTCCTGTGATTACATTACATAGGATTGTCACTTCCGTCTTGCTAGCAGAATCTGTTCCTTACTGACTTTGATGAAGCAAGTTGCTATGATGGGGGT
>NW_007735425.1:40634-42267 GCF_000696425.1 Galeopterus variegatus | reverse complement strand
ATGAATAAATGAATGAATCAGAACTAAATTAATCCAACTACTCATCTTCAAAAAACACCATGAAAAATTAGGTAGAGGAAACATTCACAATAAATTGAGGACATTTGACAAGGAAGACCATAAACAGTCAGAGTATGGAAGCTGATCATCTCCTTCCATGAGCTGTGCTCTATCTGCTGAAATCAATGGGTCTATAGAAAAGCACATTTTTTCCCTAACAGCATTTTCAAATTGTGAGATGGACCCACTCCTATCAATTATTCTCTGATCTCAAACAAGAATGTCTCCTATGCTTCCTTCCTTAGATTTCTCAAACCTCCCTCCATCTTTGTTCCATTTCCAAAGTCTAACACAGACAGGCTTCAGTGGTATACTTGGCTAGCTACTGTGGCCGTATAAGGAGCTCTCCCCATCTAGAAAATTCCTGAATTCAGAATCTCCTGATTATGTGGAAAAAAACATAATTCCCTATTCCTCTCTTTCATATAAATTTACTAGTCTCCATTTAGGATTAACTTGGGAAAAATACGTAGAGAAAAGAGCTATGGATACACAACAAATTGGAAGCCCTTTAATTCCCACTTACCAGTATGTTTTTGAAAGTAAGAAATATAGTAAAAGAAAGAAACTGCAACAGAAGTGGAGATTTTNTTTAGGGAACTGAATCCTACCAACAACTACCCAGATGGGCTCAAATGTGAATGTTTTCCCAGTTGAGCTTTCAGATAGGACCCAGTCCTGAACGATACCTTGAGTATAGCCTCATGACAGACTCTGAAGCAGAGGACTCTCAGTTAAGCCATGCCCAGATTTCTGACCTACAGACACTGTGAGATAACAAATGTGTGTTGTTTTAAGCTTCTGCATCTGTGGTAATTTGTTACACAGCATAGCTAGCTAACACAGCACATACATTTTCATTTAAAATGTACAAATATGTATATATACACATATAAATTGGTGTATGTGTAGAACATTTTAGATTAATAGGAAACTCTTAACAGGTAAACTGTCTTAAATCTTGAGAGAAAGCAATTCAGGGCAGAGAAGAAAGACCTGACTTTGCTTGTGTAGCCTTTTGCACTACCTTAGTTTTGATGTCATGTTCATGTTTTATTTTCATAAATTAAAAAAATCTAGCTTAAATGTACAATAGATTGAAGACCATTTTCTTCCAAATAACATAGTCTATCCAGGAAAATATTTTGATTTTTAGAACTGCAATCTTGTCTTTCTAACTGGGATAAGATTGTTAAGCTGACAAAACACGAATCCACTAGCTCTGATGCACTAGCTTTGCAAGAAAGGGACCATCAGGAAACTGGCCTTGCTGATTTCACAGGTAAGATGTCAGCTGGACAGGGGCAGGGTCCTGGACTAGGAGGAGACACCAACTCAGCATCTGTCACCTGCCCTACCTGGCTCAAAGCAGAACACCCAGGACTGGGAATTCGGAGAGGGGCAATCAAAGCCATTACTATCTCTTCCTTGAGACCACTAGACCCAATAAACAAACAAGCATTCTCCCTAAAAAAAAAAAAACCAAAACCCAGTATTAAAAAAAATGACATGCAACTGAAAGATACAACTGGGCTAGTAAGGAATTGGAAGAGGTTAAATTATCGAACCTAAA
>NW_007735425.1:23990-39154 GCF_000696425.1 Galeopterus variegatus | reverse complement strand
TATGTTTTTGAAAGTAAGAAATATAGTAAAAGAAAGAAACTGCAACAGAAGTGGAGATTTTGAAGGTAGAAAGATAATAGAAATAGAGGAAAGGAATTTATCTGACCCTCAGTAAAAACCAGTAAGGTATGGCAGTGTCAGTCTGCTTGTCTTTCTCTAAAAAATGGGAATTAAAAGGGATGGTCTGATGGGATTTTCACAGGAAAGACAAATTTTAAAATATTCAGATAGATATTATTGACGGACTCTGAGATCTCTTAGAATATGTTACCCTAAGCTGTTTTGGTAAATTTAGTAATATAGAAAGTTTATAAAAAAGGGTTTTCTAGAATATGTGACAAATTTTACCAGTGCATTATTACACTAAGCATAGCAGGAATTGTCTGAAAGAGTTTTAACTTGCAAAAATAACAGCATGTCAACAGAGAACAGGCCCATTTTAGATTCTAGAGTTCTGGAGAACTAGGCAGAGTGAAAAAAGATTCTGAGCAAAAACACTGCCAGGAAGAGGCAGTGCTGGCGCATGGCTGCCCAGTCTCCTCAAACCCATGGCACATCCCAACGCATTTGCTCTTTTCAGTAGTATTTTCAGAAAATGACGGACTGGCATTTGTAAACATGTTGTGTGGGTGGAAAGATGCACAAGCATGAGGCCAGCTGTAAAACTCCAGGCAGTGTCTCTTACCAGAAAGAGCCACCAGACCACCACAAACAAAAGTAGGGCCCCCGAGGGACCCAGCGATGCTCTTCTGAATCAGGAGCTAAGAGAAAGGTGTTGGCCATAAAGCCTAACCACTTGTCACTGCAGCGATGGGAGAACTCAGTGCTCATTATGGGTGAGGCCACATAAAAAACTAACACTGCACATCGTCCTTCCTCAGGAGGATGCAACTATGGAACTGCTTGGTCTGCTCCTCAGACTCTGTTCCCCACAATCAAATTCTTCTGTTGGGGAGACATTCCCCAGAAAGTCTTCCTTGCATCTCCAGACTGGGCTAACATGCTGCTTGGACATCCCCTAACCACATGACACTGACTTTTCTGTGCTCGAGGCTGACTCATGTCCTACACTCAGTGAGAAACTCAAAGGAACAGCCCCAGATCCTTGCTTTTCTACCCCTAGCAGGGTCTCTGGCTCCTGGTTGGAACTCATGAATTATTAGCTGAGCCACCACTGAAGTAAGTGCCCCTGGGACAGAAGACGTGGATCTATAGTGAGCTCCCACCTTCCTGGTCTCACCTCAGCCCCGGCTGGTTGGTGACGTCATGTCTGCTTTAAAAGGGCTGCAACTTTACCCTGAATTCATGAATAGAAAATAAGTGACAGTCACAGCCATCTCCCACCTTGTCAGGCCTGCTGAACAATAACTTTAAATGTTACCTTTGTTAAAATTCTAGAATAAATTATGGTTATAAATTGAAGTCAGTCATTATTTATTCAAAATGTACCTCTATTAGTTAAGAGTTATCACGATTCATCTGAAGATCAATGAAGGAAGGGAGGGGGAAGGAAGGAAGGAAGGGTGGGTTAAATCATGAAATTCCCAATTCTAACAGAAGAACAGTGGTTTTGAGTCACACAACTGCTACCTACACTTCTAGCTGTCTGACTATGAGCTACTTGCTCTACATTTGAGGTTTAGTTTCCATAATATAAAATGGAACATAATCCCTCTATCAAAGCGTCATATCAAGGATTCAATGAGACGATTCCCTAAGACGTCTGACACAGAGATCTCCAACAACGAGTTCCAGGTCCCTTTCTCTCTCTCCCCACTCATCCCACTTGCTTCCTGTGCCTACCCATGGCTGGTCAGGCAGGGCTGCAGTGAATACCCAGAGGGCAGCCAGATGAAATATTCCATGCAAGTTTAACTTGATACAGTGAGCAAAACAAACCTGTAAATCAAAGACTTGCTTTCTTCTTACCACCACAGAGCAGTACGGTTCTAAAACCCTGTGCCTGGAAGGCAGAAAACACCTTCCCTCTCCTGGGCTCTCCTTCAGTCTCATAAGAAAATCTCTTTGCACGAAAGAAAACAAAATGCCACAAACTGAAAGGAAAGCTGTAGACCAGGGGGTGGGGAGCTGTGGACTCGAGAAGCGGGCAAGTTTAAACAATTGACTTGCTATCTAGAACAGGTAATTTCCCCCCTAAAACTTTCTTAGGTTACTAACCACACCAAAACGGAATGTTTTATCTTATTGCCTCCCCCTTGGCATGCCTACCTCCTGCCACTCCCCCCACCACCCAAAGATTAATAGCTCACGCCTCAAACTTAGCACTTGTGTGCATTTGACATTGTTCATTCACATTAACTAGCATAAAATCTCTAATTACTACAACAGAAAAAAAATACTATATAGGAAAAAAGAATTTGAACCGAAACATTCTCTTTCCATATTCTTACAGCAGAAATTTCAAAGCTTCGATAATAGCATTTTTGCTAATAAAACCCAAGTGTCTCTGGTCTGTATTTTCCCCCAAGTTTTTCAGCCTTCTCAGTATCACCATTAATGCGTTTATTTTAAACGGCTCATCTCAAACCCTCACCAACCTCACATACTCTCGGGAGTCTGGCTCAGAATTTCGGTAGATTCCTACTAGGTCTGCATTCTGCATCATCTTTTGACTTGTTGGTCTTACTGAACTCTCAAGTTCACTTGCATTTCATCTCCTGTACTGATTCTCTTTTCATCTTATACTAATGCTAATGTGGAAACTATTAGAATATGAATTTCCCAGAAAGAAGGCTCTAGTGTATGGAACCGTCTTTATGAAGGTTTTGGGGGAGTGTGGCAGACGGAGGTTACAGAATAGCAAAGCTCAGTAATATTAGGCATCATTGTCTTGCTGCTGCCTGCTACAACGTCCCCACCTTAGGGACCATGTCCTTGGGTGGCCTCCTCAGGCTTCCACTCCAGACACCACATCGCCTAAACCCATCATTCTCGTAGTATCTCACCCCTCTTCTCTCTATACCCCAGAACTCACAAAATTCCTCCAATTTCATTTTGCAGGGTAATTCATCATTATCTCTGTTCTAAGGTGTCCTTCCAGATAACCCGGCAGGGGATAAAGGCAGTCTAGGGTCTTTTCACACTCCAAAAACCCCATCAAGGGTATTTTTCTTAAAGGGTTGAAATAAATCCAACCCTTCCCTCAAATGAATAAAAGAAAAGCAATCAGTTTTTCCCCCACACAGCATATTTTTTTCTGTTGTACTAATTAGGCATTTTATGCTAGTTAATGTAAACTAACAATGTCAAGTGCATACAAGTGCAAATTATGGGCTACATCATAGTCGAAGTTTTGGATTCTTGAGATTTGGATAAAGAATTCACATCACTCAAATTTCTTAGCAGAATTCTGCTCTGCTATTAATCTTGCCCTTAAGTATATTACAAAAACACAGTGGAATAGCTGAGAAGAAGAACAAAAGAGATGAAATGATTTTTAATCAAATACCCTAGATAGAATCTCTCACTTCCCATGGGTTTCCCACAGAACTTAAGAACAAGAGGAAAGCAAAGAAAACAGAAGCCCCATTATACAGCACACGAAGGACTCGACTTGAGTTTTTCTCATCCGTTGTTCAGCACTCCAGCTGGTAGATAAGGTCAAATAGTTTAATTCAAGCAAGGCTGGCCATCAACAACATTCTAAGTGAAAGGCATCATTACTCAGTACTCCTGTAGTGTGGCTAATTGCTCAGTTTGTAGGAAGATGGCCCAGAACGACATGCAGAAAGTTCGCAGAATCAAAATATTTCTTTTTTTTTTTTCTTTTTAAAGATGACCGGTAAGAGGATCTTAACCCTTGACTTGGTGTTGCCAGCACCACGCTCTCCCAAGTGAGCCAACCGGCCATCCCTATATAGGATCCAAACCCATGGCCTTGGTGTTATCAGCACCGCACTCTCCCAAGTGAGCCACAGGCTGGCCCAGAATATTTCAATAATGAACTTCACCGCAGTGTCTGTTTTGAGTCCCCTAGTTCATGTCGACTGTGTGAAAAATCCCACCCCACTTCATCCAATTCTGGAGACAGAATTGACGAATCAGGAACAGGTACCATGAGAGACAGGAAGGAGATTGTAGTGGATTGAATTATGTTCCACCCAAACTCATTGAAGCTTGAATTGTGTCCCCCAAGTTTTGTGTTAGAAACTTAGCCTCCACTGTGACTGTTAAGAAGGTGGGAAATCCTATTATGGTAATTGAAAGGTGGAGCCTTGAAGAGGTGATTAGACTGTAGGACCGTGCAGTAGTGAATGGATTAAAAACGGTGGTCAGGGGTGTGGTTCTGAGGACCTTAAAAGAGGAGAGTCTGTCTCTCTTGCTTTCTCTCTGCTCTCTCTGCTTCCACCATCTTGCAATGTGAGACCTCTGGGTCACTGTCACCACCACCAGATGGACTTTCGACTTCCCAGCCTCAGAAAACTGTAAGCAATAGATGTCATTTTTCTTTATAAATCACCCAGTTTCAGGTATTTTGTTATAAGCAACATAAATGGACTAATACAGAGATTCACAGATCTTTCATAGTCTACTATGATACTAAGAATACTTCCTCTAAGCAAGAAAAAGGTCTACAACCATTACCTTTATTTTTTATATTTCTGAATCCGTGGCTTCTACAAATGCTGAAAAGTAAGTGGTTGTATTAGTTTGCTAGGGCTGCCATAACAAAATACCACAAACAGTGTGGCTCAAACATCAGAAATTTGTTTTCTCATTGTTCTGGAGGCTGGAAATCTGAGATCAAGATCAAGGTGTCAGCAGAGTTAGTTCTTCCTGAGGCCTCTTTCCTTGGCTTGCAGATGGCCACCTTCTCACTGTGTCCTCAGATGGCCTCTCCTCTGTGTGTGCACATCCCTGGTGTCTCCTTCTGTGTCCAAATTTCCTCTTTTTATAAGGACACCAGTCATAGTGGATTAGGGCCCACCCTAAAGGATTCGTTTTAACTTACCTCTTTAGAGACCCTATCTCCAAACACGGTAATTTTCTGAGGTATTGGAGGCTAGGGCTTCAACATATGAATCATGTGGGGACTGAACTCAGCCCATAACAAGGTCAATAATTCACTGATGGGACTGAGTTTTGCTCCTTCTGACACCAGTTCCATTCATTTCTGCCGTTTGCAATTAAACAACAGGAATCATGTATGAACAAATTGTAGCCCTGCTCCCATGGCATTTGATGACTCATTTATATATTTATTACCTTCTAATTTCATAGGTTGACTTTACTATGGGGGAGGGAAGGAAGTAGCTATAATTCTATGTTTATCAGAGAACACTGGATTTGTTAAAATACCTTGTTCTTCCACCCAAATTCAATGGTCATTCCCAGTTACCCAAGGAAGAGGTTTAGATTATATCTATGTTCTTTATTCAACTGAACACCATTCACCATTTAGTGAACACTTACTACTTCACAGGCATTACTGAGCTGTCTGGTACAAAGTTAAGTAAGTCTTATTGCTCATGCTTAAGTTGGTTCATAATCAAATGGGTAAAAGACACATGCATAAAGGACTGTAATTCAGTGTGATAAAAATAATTTTATAAAGCACCTTACACTGAATTTAAAATATTGAAATTAGTAAGATTGGTCAACTTTATAGAAACTTGTAAAGTTTCAAGTTGGCGATACAGGGTCATGTTAAAGATGTCTTCCCCCAACACACCTCATCACTAAGAGGACAATGATTTCTCCCCACTTATTTTTAGTGTCCATGCTTGAGAATGCAATAAGGACCCTGGTGAAGGCCACAGTCTGGAGAACAGGGAGGAGCTCTATGTTTATCAGAGAACACTGGATTTGTTAAAATACCTTGTTCTTCCACCCAAATTCAATGTGTTTTAAGGCATAATATGGTCATTCCCAGTTACCCAGGGAAGAGGTTTAGATTATATCTAAGTTCTTTATTCAACTGAGCACCATTCACCATTTAGTGAACACTTACTACTTCGCAGGCATTACTGAGCTGTCTGGTACAAAGTTAAGTAAGTCTTATTGCTCTCGCATAAGTTGGTTCATAATCAAATGGCTAAAAGACACATGCATAAAGGACTGTAATTCAGTGTGATAAAAATAATTTTATAAAGCACCTTACACTTAATTTAAAATATTGAAATTAGCAAGATTGGTCAACTTTATAGAAACTTGTAAAGTTTCAGGTTGGCAATACAGGGTCATGTTAAAGATGTCTTCCCCCAACACACCTCATCACTAAGAGGACAATGATTTCTCCCTACTTATTTTTAGTGTCCACGCTTAAGGATGCAATAAGGACCCTGGTGAAGACCACACTTTGGAGAACAGGGAGGAGCTTTTCTTGAGTGCAGTGTTCTGGGTATCACTAGGAGTCCTGGAAGAAAAGCCACAGGCTGCATGTACGGAAAGCACATCGTAAAACCCACATGTGGAGGACCACTGGGCACGGCCAGCCCATGACAGGGCAACTGAATTCCACAAATCTGATCTAGGAAACCGTCCCATTTAAAGATTTTCTCTAGCGTCAATCAGCCAAGAAGGGTTCAAAGTTCAGGACCTGGACAGTATCACGTCCCGTGATGCACTGACCAAGGGCCAAGTTCTTCTCTGGCCTCCTTCTCACCCAGCTTTTGCCTCTTTATCATTCCTCTTCTCTGGATGCTTCACCCCTGGGGTTCACACCTTGCTCTGCCCCAAGGCCAACCCATCCACACTTTGGCCACCTCCCTGGGGAAACACCATCCTATCCACACTCTGGCCACCTCCCTAGGGAAACGCCTATATTTTTTGGAGTTCTTTTTCTTTTCCCATAGGTGACCTCAATGGTGAAATAGAATTTAGGGACACTGCCATATGCTTGAGATGGTTCACTTAATGTTTTAGAGCCTCAGTCTTTTCATCTGTAAAATAGGACTAATTCTTCCCACTCCGAGGGTTGTTATAAGGGCAAAAAAGAAAACAGGTAGGGATATGCTCTGTAATTTGTAAAACAGAACAGCAACAATAGCAGCTAACGTTTATCACTGCAAGCTGACCACAGACAAAGCTCGCTCGTAAGCACTTGATATGTGTTAGCTCATTTATTTTCTAAACCACAATATGAGGTAGTCTTTTCATCTGTAAAATAGGACTAATTCTTCCCACTCCGAGGGTTGTTATAAGGGCAAAGAAGAAAACAGGTAGGGATATGCTCTGTAATTTGTAAAACAGAACAGCAACAATAGCAGCTAACGTTCATCACTGCAAGCTGACCACAGACAAAGCTTGCTCGTAAGCACTTGATATGTGTTAGCTCATTTATTTTCTAAACCACAATATGAGGGAGGTGCTATTATTATGCTCCTTGTTCAGAGGCAGAAAGAATCACAGATAGAGTAACCTGTCTAAAGCCACATAGAGAGAGGGCAGAGCTGGGATCTGAACCTAGGCAGCCCGGCTCTGGGTCCCTTGCTATTTCCCATAGTGTGATACTGGATATTCTAAACAGGCTGTACCGCACCACACATCTTAGTTATTGTACATCAGTACTTTTATGCAATTTGGTAAACAAATTCATTTAGCAGCTCATTGGTTGCTATTATTACTCCTCTATGTAAAAGGAGTGCTTGTTTACAGAAATTATCTTAAAACACTACTTTATGTAACCAAGTAATTCTATGATGGGATAACAGGTACGAAGAGATGACAAACATAATTTTGGGCGATTGATGGGTGGAGGAGGGGATTGCTGGCTCTTGAAATACCCCTTGAAATAAGCGGTAACTACCTAAGTGTAAGGCCCCCAAAAGAGAAAGTATCCAAAAGGACTGGTTGTTATGGACTGAATTATATCCCTTCAAAAAATTATATGTTTAAGTCCTAATCCCCAGTACCTCAAAATGTGACCATGTTTGGATATAGGGTCTTTTTAGAGGTAATTAAATTAAAATGAAGTCATCAGTGTTGGCCCTAATCCATTATGGCTGAAGTCATTATAAAAGGAGGAAATTTGGATACAGACACTTATTCAGAGGGAGATGGATGTGAAGACACAGGGAGAAGACGGCATCCGCAAGCCGATGAGGAAGGTCTAGAACAGATCCTGCCCTCACAGCCCTGAGAAGGAACCAACCCTGCCGACACCTGGATCTCAGACTTCCAGCCTCCAGAACTGTGAGGAAATAAATTTCCATTGTTTAAGCCTCCCGGTCAGTGCTATTTTGTTATGGCAGCCCTAGGAAACTAACATACTGCTCAAGAGAAAATGGTGTCCCTGGGGTACCAGCCTCAGAGAAAGCAAAAGAATGGATAACGGAACTAACTGTAGTACAATTTAACTAATTGCATTTTCTTTCCTATGAATGGATGCACAGTGTTCAAAGGGTATTTTTCCCTAAGGAACCCAGAGTGTTCTTTAGAGACATTCCCTAATTCAACACTTCCTATATGAGAGATGAAGGGCGCTAGCAGCCCGGGTTTGAGAGATGAAATCACTTTCACAAGAAGAGAAGGCCAAGAACATCCTCATCTTTCCAGTCAATCCTAATGACTTCCCTGAGAGTTACAAGAGACTAGGAGCCAGCCTTCTCACCCAGACCTCCCCTGGCTGCCAGTCTGTCATTCTCTGATGGTCTCAGTCTTGGCTGGCATAAGAGCTCTAGTCTTTCTACCCCTGTGCATGGTGAGCCCACGGTGAGCACATCAATCAGGCTGCAGCCTTTTCCTTTAACCACAGCTTGTGGACATGGCCCACACCCATGGCTTGTTGTCTGAGTTCCTTCCTTGATCTTTTCCTTCTGGAACTGCAGATCCTGTCCCATTTCCTAGAGAACTGTCAACCTGCCCAGTCTTTGCCATCATTCTAACCCTTAGCAGCCACATCCTTTCCCTATACACTCATCAACCTCATCAGTAAATATTCCCCGGAAACTCCTGCTACCACCGAGTTAGACCTCAAGCATGAGAATGCGAACACATATCACAATCCTATTTCTAAGCTCCCTTGGCCACTATTGGGACTGCCCTCCTTGTTGGCCTGTCCCTTGAGACTGGTTTGCAAGCCTGCCTGCATGCCGGAATTACTCAGGAAGACTGTAGAATTACACATGCCCAGGCTGTACCCCAGACCAATTATATCAGACTTTCCAGGAGCCATACCCAAGCCTCAGGACTTTTTTAAAGGTCCCCAGCTGATTCTAACGCACAATCAAGTATGAGAACAACTGCTCTAGGCCCTTTTTTCAGTGGCACCTCATTTTCTCACCAGCCCCAAGCTGAGGTCTCAGCATGGCTCAGGGCTGCACCTAAACAGGTAATGACAATGCAAGAAAATAATACTGAAGTGACAGCATGAAGATGAAGTGGTCTCCAGCCACCTCAGTAGATGTGATGATTCAAACGACTGATATTAGAAAGAGAAATTGCCAATGTTGGGCATTTACCACTGTGTTGTTTAAAGTGGGTCAGAGCTTTGTGTTAAGTTCAAAAAATGGCTTGTAGTGAATTGCAATTGGTAATCAGAAAACCCATCATAAACTTAAGGAATCCAAACCACTAATAATTAAGGTTGGAAGTCTGAGTAAACCTCCATCACAGCCCAGTTCACTCCCGTGGGTTTCATGACACCCCCAGGACAGGCTATTTCTCCTGAAACGATATGACTGCATGAGTAACCACATATAATATTACTAATCTGCAATGTGGGTGGTTAGTTCTGGAAGGCACATCCTGGGGAGGTTGAATTAGCTGACCTTTAAGGTCCTCTTTAGTCCTAGCAAGTCTGTGTTTCCAGGTGACAAGCCCTCGAGGTTCTGAAGAATGGTGGGAAAGAAATTATCAGTTGTTTATCTCAGCCACTGTTCTGCTCCACAGAGCCAGACCAAGCCAGGGGAACAAAATGCCCCTGGTTGAATTTGGCATTGCTGCAAGACCTGAGCTAACTAGAGACAATCATGATGGTTCCAGAAAGCCCAGGGTATGACTCAGAGTGACAACCAGGAGGACTGTGTGGGTGAGTGGAGCCCCTGCATTCTGGAGGGAGTAATACGTTTCTCTCCACCTTATTTACTGGCTTCCCAGAAAGCCAGCAATGAAGCTGCAGGCTGAGCCACATAAGAAATATTTGCTTCACTCTGCATCGCCTTCACAGACAGGGCCAAATTCTCTCAGGGATTTCGTTACTGCACACTACCAAATGGTGTACTGCCTCTCCCAGGCTTGCAGGGCACCACCGAGTATTGTCTTTCTTAGCGTGCTGCTTGGGAACATGGCCATGCTGTCATAACTCACCAGGATACCCTGTGAGAACCAGCTTCACTGGAGAACACTGATGGGAAGGGATGTGGGGTTTTCCCACTTACTGGGAAAATGGCAGTCCAGAGCAAATAAATAACCTAACAGCTGGAGACAGGAATAGCAAAAATAAAAAAAATTTTAAAAAGGAAGTCAGAAGGAACACCGAGTATCATTAATCTATTTTAAAAGGGAAGATTTGCAACCTTGAGTTAGCCGGGACTAATAGCAAACTGATTATAAATTGCTTTCACGTCAGCTTACTGGAGTCTAATGCCAAGGCCAAAGTCAGACATACCATCCCCACGCAGCCCGGTAGCACCGTGCAGGGAGATCAGACTCTGTGAACACAAACAACTCCCTTTACCTTGATCAAATGGTCCCCAAAGGTCTCGTTGATAACAAGAGGAATAGACGGGGAAAAGTTAACCGTGCTTCTCAAAAGACGCTCAGTATTCATCCAAATATGGTCCCCTGTGAAAAGGAGGTAAACTGCCTCCACCTCCCCCACTCTCTCCACACTCGCTTTATGCGACTGGCCCAGTCCACCTCCTTCCTGCTGTTCTGCTTCAAACTTTGCAGTCACAGGAAACGCATGTGTGAGTAACCCTGTAACCCAACCCAGCCTATCCCAGAGGGTTCCAAACTGGGCTCCAAAGAGGACCCTCAAAGGCTGATGCAGGAAGACCATCTAGGCTTCCTGAGGTGCCAGGTTTCTCAACAGAGACCTACTGACGTTTGGGGTAGGATAATTTCTCATTGCCTGGGACTGCCCCACTCATTACAGGATACTTTGCAGCTCTGGCCCCCACCCGTGAAATGCCAGTAGAGCTCCTCAGTCGTTAGAGAAGTCTAAATATGCTCCCACCCTTTTCTGAAATGCCTGCAATGAGGGTGACAATAATGTCCCTGGTAGAGAACACCTGGAACGGCATCCCTGCTCTTATACGTCTTTTTTGTATATGCTTTCTGCTAATAAAACTTCCTTAACATAAGTGTGGTCAGTTTACAAAACAACTGTATATTGGTCACTGCTCCACAGGAAGCCGGAAGCCCCATGACAGAGCTGGTCCAAGCGGTCTCATTTGGTAGAGAGTATGTCTTCAAAATATGGCACCTGCTATGATTGCTCCAGCAATTTGGAATGTACTACTGAAGCAAGGCGATGTCATTCCCACACCGTTTGTTAGAAAGTTCCACTTTATGTTGCATTAAAATTTATCTCCCTATGACTTCCACCTATGACACTTGAGACTGACCTCCAAAAGCCACGAAAAATAAATTTGTTACCTTTTCTCCTCAGCTGCCCTTTAAATATTTGAAGAAAGCTGCCTTATCCCTCCCCAACTTAGCAAGCAGCCTGGTTCAACTGTTCTTATACAGTGTTATCATTTTTAGATCACTTTACGCAGCATTCACTTTACCCTGTTATCTTTGATTATCACAAAACCCCATCAGGTGAGCATATTGTCCCCATTTGGTGGAGGAAATTAAGCCATCAACCCAGACCTACCCAAAGTAAAGGACATGGCCATATTTACTTGTTTTCAAGTCCAAGCTTCTTTCGTTACAAACCTGTGGTTCCCACACCTGACTCCCAGAATCAGCTAGGCAGGCTCATTTTAAAAACTGAAATACAAAGGTCTTAAAACAGACTTTATAAATCATAACTAGATTTTTTTTTAATCGAAACATAGTTGATGGTTGTATCACACCGTGTCTATGTGGTACAGAGCTGAATATCAATACCTGTGCCCAATATGTGATGCTCAAACCTGGATAATTAGTATAGTCAACATTATACAATGTCACCATTTTCAGGGCCCTTTACCAATTTCTCCCTTACCTCTCTCCCTCTCTCTCCTTCCCACCTCTGGTAACCTCAGTTCTGTTCTCTCCTTTTGAAAAGAAAGTTCGGATAGAACAGATCCAGAGGTCAGCATTTAAAAACTGCTGCCTCATGTGATATGTTCTTGTTTCCCATTTTGGGGGAATAAAAATCAACACTCTTCCTCCAATGTGTACTCCAAGTGTGGCCTGACCAGTGCACTCCAGAATAGATCCACTCTCTTCCTTACACATGGAACCTGAAATCCCATCCTTCACCCACCAAAGAGGGGAAACCTCCACCCAAACACACGCCACCCACCTCTCCTGCCAGTGCCGGGTATTCAACACGGCCACACGCATCTGATTTTGTCCCATCGGCTTCTCTTTCCTCCATACTGGTCTTCGTGAAGTGCATCTCTTGAAGGCAATTAAAATTACACAGTGCCCTGATTTCAATCCTCCTGTAGCCATGCTGAATATTTTCCACTTTAAAAAAAAATTAAGTTTTAATTAAGTTTTTTCATCAAAACACCAGTCCTGCTGATAATGTCAGGAAGGTCTGAGAAAGTAATTACGTGCACAATCTGTTTTTGACACACTTCATTCTCCATTGGGACACTTCTGTCTCCTTTACTTCATTAAAAATCCCTTGTTGCCGTAGGAAGCTTGCTTTCTTCTCTACTTACCATAATAAAGACAAAGATCCAGGTTCCCTCTTCCGGCACAGTGCAGCAACACCTCCTGCACGGATTGCATTTCGTTAGGCATTCCGGTGGCACATGTGGGTCCTCATTCTGCCATTTCCCTTTGTTCTGATCGTCTACCAGTGCAGATAAAAGGGCCAGCCCACAGAGACGTGGGCACTTTGGTGGAGACTATGATTTACTCTTATTTCCTGTCCCAGTCTGATGTATTTAGCCGTTACATGGAAAAAAAAAAAAAGCTAAACTCTCTGGTTTCCTGAAAGTAAAACTGATAAAAAAAAAAAAAAAAGTAAAACTGATGCACAATTATCAACAGACCAAAACTTGTTTCTCTGTTTGGCACTTAGGAAATCCCCATCCATATTTTCCATATCTGGCTCTAAGTTCTTGTATTAGTTTCCTAGGGTTGCAAATCACTACAAACTGGGTGGCTTAAAACAACAGACTTATCTATCCTCTCATAGTTCTCTAGAAGTTTGGAATCAAGGTGTTCACAAGTCATGCTCCCTCCGAAGGCTGTAGGGGAAAATCCTTCCTTGCCTCTTCTGGCTTCTGGTGCCTCCTGGCATTTTCTGGTTTATAGGTGCATAACTCTAATCTCCGCGCCGCTGCACCTTCACGTGGCCTTCTTCCTTCTCTGTGTGTGTCCTTTCCTTACCTTATACCAACACCAGTCGTTGGATTTAAGGCCCACACTAAATCTAGGCTGAATTCTTCTTGAGATCCTTCACTAATGACATCTGCAAAGATCCAATTTCCATAGAGGGGGACATTCTGAGGTTCCAGGTAGGCATGAATTTGGAGGGACCACTGTTCAACCAACTATGCTCCTCTGAATGCAGTCCTCTGAGGCAGCCCAATAGTGAGATTGGAGGAACTGGAAACCACGGCCAGGAACCATGGTCAAGATGAACATGACTGTGGTTCTACTAAGAGATAAAGGAGAAATAACCTTCTGATGGAACCATCCAGGCATGCCCTTCTTGACTCACATTTTCAGCTGGCATAAGGTAAATCATAAAGCCCCAGTGAAGAGATCTGAACATGTCTGCAATTCAGATTTTGCGATATATTATCTGTAATTTGTAGACTAGAAGCAGAAAATTGGCATGAATCATTTTATCAGCAAGTAAAGTTATTCTTTGCCAGTTACTGAACTGTTACCTATACTTCTGATCTTTATTTAATACATCTGATCTTGTATTCTTCCCTGACAATTTGCTTCAGGGTTCAAAACAATGGATTTCAGAAAATTGGGCTCCACCATAATTTGGTCTCAAACTGTATTTTAATCTATAATCCCGACTCTTCATGACCCTTCACACATTTTCCAATCCAGTCAACCGCAATCACTCCACTTGTACTGAACACAATTTCTACTTTCCTGTTTCAACCTGTTCCCTCCAGCTGGAACGTCCATTTCTTTCTTCTCCCCACCTCTTACTCCATGTGGTGGTGAGAACCCCGCCCAGAACATACTCTCAAATTCAACACTCCTTCCATCACAAGCTGGATTCTAATTCATCTCCCCTGGAATATAGCTAGACCTAGTGACTCACCACAAAGCACTGGTGTGAGTACATACTCTCAAATTCAACACTCCTTCCATCACAAGCTGGATTCTAATTCATCTCCCCTGGAGTATAGCTAGACCTAGTGACTCACCACAAAGCACTGGTGTGAGTTGCTGCCTCCACTTGCAACACAATTCTGCACCCCATTTGTGATGGTTCATTTTAGGTGGCAACTTGACTAGATGAAGAAATTCCTTTGATACCTGGTAAAGCATTACTTTGGGGGTATGCCTTTTAGGATGTTTCTAGAAAATATTAACGTGAGCCTGGGTGGGCACCATTCAGTCTGCTGGGGGCCCAGAGAGAACAAAAACAGAGGGAAAAGGTGAATCCCTCTCTCCGCTGGAGCTGGAATACATTCCTTTTTCCTGTCTGTGGACATCTGAACTTGAGACTTCAGCTTTTGGGTTCCAGGACTTACACTAACACCACCTCCAGGTTCTCAGGCCATTGGCCTCAGACTGAGAACCACACCATCAGCTTCCCTGGTTCTGAGGCTTTCGGATTTGGACTGAGCCATGCCACTGGTATCCAGTTTGCAGACAGCCTGTCATGCGACTTCTCAACCTTCATAATTGCATGAGCCAATTCCTCTAATAAATCCCCTCTCATATATTTATATACATATCCTATTGGTTCTGTCTCTCTGGAGAAGCCTAATACATCATTCTTTGCCAAATGCTCCTCGTCCTTCAATCTTCCTTTAAATTTCATTTCTCTTACCCTATAATAACCAAAACAGTATGGTACTGGCATAAAAACAGACACACTGATCAATGGAATA